>NC_072788.1:2726653-3026653 GCF_022539595.1 Amphiprion ocellaris
CGCTGTAAAAAGTCAGTCCATCCTGGCTGACTTCAACACCTCTTCATGACAACTTGTTCTGCCTCCGACCTGGTGGAAACTCCAGAAACTGGGGAAAACCTGTCGAGACTCGAAGAACTCGTGGAGACTCGAAGAACTCGTGAGGCGGGGGAAGGTGTGGTGGGTGGTGGGGGGAAGGTGGGGGAGTAGAGGGGGGAGGCCGCCACCCACCTCCCCGCCTACTCTCCGCCCTGACTCCACCCAGACTCCGCCTTGGCTCCACCCATGTGGTGATGTCAGCAACTACGATGTCAAAGGGACGACGAATTTATTTCTTTGTATCTGATCTGTAGCTCAGTGAGTTAAGGATTTGCCTATGGAGCTGCAGGTCGCTGGTTCAAGACCAGACACTTCTTAAATTTTCTCGAAATCCTGACAAAGACAAAGAAAGAAAACTGCCACTGGTGGGTCTTGAACCTGCGACCCTCCGCTCTGTAGTCTCTCCTCTTATCCTCCTGAGCTACTCGCTCAGATACTAATTCTTCTTTTTTTTGCGCATTTATCATCTATTTTTTGTCGTTTCTGAGTTTTTTTTTAACTCGAGTCTCGACTCGACCATTTTTCTCAGGAGGTTGGACTTCAGCCTTTGTGCTGGAGGGTGGAACCCTCAGTTCCAAGACTTTCCAAAGCCTCCACACCTCCCGAGTCCTCAGGACCTGAGCTTTCACACAGTCTGAGGGCTGAAATTTTCCAAGTCCCACAGTAGTTCTCTGTTAGATTGAACTTTCAGACAGTCCAAGGACTGATATCTCCTAAGTTCCTGAGTAGTTCTCTGTTAGTTTGAACCTTCAGACAGTCTGAGGACTGAAATTCTCAAAGTTCTTGAGTAATTCTCTGTTAGTTTGAACCTTCAGACAGTCTGAGGACTGATATCTTCTAAGTTCCTGAGTAGTTCTCTGTTAGTTTGAACCTTCAGACAGTCTGAGGACTGAAGTTTTCAAAGTTTCTCAGTACTTCTCTGTTAGTTTGAACTTTGTGGTTAACAGAAGCCTTAAAACTTGTGACCATGAGTCTTGATTTCACATTTAGACCATCCATCTGAGTTCTTCTCAGACCTTCACCTGTGGGTTTTTTAGAAATCCTCAACAAACTTTGATTCTCTTCACTGAACAGTAGAGTTTGTGGAGATCAGAAGGTAACATTAGTTTGATCAATGCCTTCAACTACTAGTAGACTTTATCTGAAAAGCAGTTTTCTGAAACGAGTTCTTAGTAAATCTGTCCACAATCAAACCAAGAACATAGAAAGAGGAAATGTTTGAAGAAACAACTTGATGTTTTCATTTCAGACTAGAAAACGCTTTAATACCTTTATGTGTTTTTGCTCTTTTTGATCGTTTTATTGTCTCTTCTGTTTAATTTGATCTTCTAAAGTCTAACTGGTGTCTTTTCAAATGTTTTGTCTTTAGTTTGATTCTTCTTAAATGTTTAGTTTTGCTCTTTTCTCACCTTTTATCTAATGTCTGATTTGATTTCCAAATGTTTTGTCTTTTTGATGTTTGTTGTTTTTTCAAATGTTTTATTGGCTTGTTTGAAAAATTTCTTTTTCTTTCCCAATGTTTAATTTTTCAATTAAATCTTTAAGGGTTTTCTTTTTAAATGTTTTACCATCTTTTAATGTTTAATTTTCTTTTTAAATGCTTCATTGTATTTTCAGTTTAATTCCTATTTAAAGCTTTATTGTTTTTAAGATTTAATTTTCTTATTAAACATTTAATTTTTTAATGAAATGTTTTGTCTTTTTAAAGGTTTAACAATCTAATTAAATGTTTTGTATTTTTTAAATGTTTAATATTCTTCTTGTTTAATTGTATTTTTAAATGTTTATCTAAACTATTTCATCTGTTTCATATTTTTGTTTAAAAAAATTTGTTTAATTTCATAATTACATGTTTTGTATTTTCTGTTTAATTATCTAATTAAATATTTTGTCTGTTTAATGTAATTTAATTGTATTTAATGTTTAATTTTCTTTTTAATAGTTTTATTGTATTAAAGTTTTTTTTCCTTTGATTTAATTGCTTTTTTTAATGTAATTTATTTATTTAATCTTTTTTTTCTGTCAAGATTTTAACCCCACCCTTAAAAATGAAACAAACCCTTAACTCTTATCACTATGAAAATATTTCTGTTGTCACAATCATGAGTTAGTCAGTTATTCAGTTTATCAGTTCAACTTTATTTGTTTAGCACCTTTCACACAGATGACAAAACTAAACAAGCAAAGAGAAAAAACTATGCCAAGACTAGGATTAAAACTCAAAAACATATTTAAAAGAAAAAAAGATTTAACATGGTAATAAAATATGTTGTGTTCAGGGGATGGAGGGAGTTTATTGAATTCTTCTTGGGCTCACATGGTAAATCATTTAATATATAAACTTGATATTCAGTCTAAGGAAACTGGAAACTGCAGAGCGACAGAAGAACCAACAATATCTCCAGTTTTCTCCTTTAATGAGTCGACTCTTCTTGTGCTTTCAGACCAAAGAACTACAGACTCTTCACAACCTGCTCAAACTCTTGGTACAGGACCTCACCACACGGGTCAAGAAGGTTTCCATCTCATTTCTACACTGAAGCTCACCTTCTCCTGCTCAAACTGCTGATAAATGTTTCTGCTGCTCTAAAGTCTGGTCTCCAGAACTTCCTAAAAACTCTCAAAGTCTCTTCTGCTGCAGGTTGCTTTGTAGAACTGTTCCAGAAAACCTCACTAAACCACATGGAGGGGCCTCAAGATAGTCGTCCAAATGAAACCATACAAAAACTAAACTCACAACCCAAATGCTAAAGTCTCCTGCAGCCTACCAGAGAACCTCTGAGAACAGAGAATCAGGACAGGAACTCTTACCTTCTGGACAACCAACGCTGGTTCACAAACAAGAATTCAGAATGTATCTGACCAGAAACCTCTGAAGACTCACTACAGCCAAGATAAAGACACAACTCAGCTGCAGCAAATCCACTAATCACTGCACACATTAACACCATGTGCTAACTGTGGCTAAAGCACCACATTTACCAAGACAACTATCTAGTACAAAGCCCTAAAACACACCAAGAAACACATTAAAGATGATTTTACTGCTGGAAGCTGCAAGCCAACGCCTAAAGAACAAACTAAAGCAATGGAGCCAAACCAGGTTCAGTGGTGAAGAGAAGCAGAGGAAATGTTTGTCTGCAGCTAAATAAAGCAGGAAGACACTGAGCTGCTCAGGTGTTCCTGATAACACCTAGCTGCTCAGGTGTTCCTGATAACACCAAGCAGCCACCTGGACAGCCAATAGGAACACAGCTTCCTGGAAGTCCAGAGGGCTGGCTTAGTCAAGGAAATTTAGTTTAAAGTTGATTCAGAAAACTTTATTTATCGCCAGGGGCAATTAAAAAGGCACGTAGAGCAGTCAGTGCAACATGACAATAAGAAATAGGGATAAATATATATACAAGTCTAGAGCAAGTAATAAGAATAAAAATGAAAAAGAGAAATAAGACAAAAACGCAGCTTAGTAACATACTCGTGCAATATGGTAATGAGGTAGATAAAAGAATGTATCACAGTAGATATAAATTGCAGAGTGCAAAATGGCAGAGTTCACAGAGGTCCATGTTAAAGTCTGTGTGGGGGTGGTGGGGGTGTTAAGGTTCATGAGTTGAGGAGTTGGACCACCCTGGGTACAAAGGTAGACCTTCTCCTCTGTCCTGCATGCAGGGCAGCGAAGCCGCCGACCAGAAAGAAGAAGAAGAAGCCACTCAGATGCAGAGAAGAGAGCATGTGAGGGTCACGTATGATCCGGTTTGCCAGTCCACATGTTAATTGTTCATACACTGCAGACAGAGTTCTGAGAGGAAGTCCTATGATTTTTGAACAGACAGTGACAGTCCTCTGCAGGCGGTTTCTGTTCTGGAGGCTGATGGAGTAGAACCAGGAGGTGATGGAGTAATAGAATGTCTGGAGAATGTTCTGATTTACTCCAAAAGAGTTGAGCTTCCTTAGGAGACACTGCCTCTGGTGACATTTCCTGATAATCTCCTCTGTGTTAGAGGAGAATTTCAGCTGGCTGTCAAAGATGGTACCCAGATATTTGTTCTCCTCCACAAGCTCAACAGACATCCCATGGATGGTGGTGGTGACAGCTGTAGCCAGCGCCATCTGCTGGTTGGAAAAGGTCACCACCATCTCCATGTTTTTTTTTAACATTCAACTCCAGACAAGAGTCATCACACCAGTCCACAAACTCCTGGAGGACTGAGCTGTGGGACTGAGAAGGTCCTGACAGCAGAGACAGAAGGACTGTGTCGTCTGCATATTTGACCAGGTGAGAATTGGGCTGCATGGATCTGCAGTCATCCGTGTAGAGGATGACGAGTAGCAGAGAGACGACACAGCTCTGAGGAGAACCAGTGGAGGTGTGTCGTAGATCAGAGAAGGTGTTATTGACCCACACCCTCTGTGATCTGTGGGTTAAAAAGTCCAGTATCCACAGGATGAGCTGATCATCCAGGTGGAAGCAGGAGGAGAGTTTGTGAGGCTGCAGGGTGTTGAATGCCGAGAAGAAGTCGGCAAACAGGAGTCTTGCTGAGGTGGTCTAGGTAGGACCCACCCTGCAACCCACAGGATCCACAGAATCCACAGGATCCCCAGAGGTTCTGATGAACCACTGGGTCAGAGGAGATTTAGCAGCATAAAGGGACCAACACAGTATTAGTCAGGTGGTCAGAATGTTCTACTGTTATATTGTCATGCTGATTATATGATCAGTAAATGTTACCATCAATTATAACGTCCACATTGATCAGGAAAAAAACAAACTATCAGTTCATTGAGAAACTGTGGGGTTAAACCTAAAAACACAGACCTCAACAGCAGTTTATTTCAAAGCAGAACACCAGCCGGTTTTCACTAAAGAAGCTTTCAGAGCAACAATTAAGTGACAGTTTTGTTCTCATTAAGTTTACGGAGTCAGAATCAGCCAAAAATACTGTAGACACACATCAGGAAAAGAAAAACTTTTATAAATATTTCATTTGTATAAGTACTTCTATACATATAGATTCCTCTTTCTAAGTTTGATCAAATGACGATAACTCTGTGTCCTGTTGTACGATGTTTTCCCAACAGATGGCGCTACCCTCATGAATGGAGCATCAACAAGTGACGTCTACAACACAACAGAAATGTCTGGAAGCCAGTGGCCACCACTTTGAGCACCTCTTGACATCATATTGAACCCTGTGGATTAGGAATGGAATGTCACTTACGTTCATATGCGAGTCAAGGCAGGTGAGCGAATACTTTTGGCAATATAGTGTATATATAGAAGACTACATACCTAGCGCGCTGTCTTCTATATTATCTATGTTCTGACCAATCACTGCTCTCTGGCTCTGCCCTCTTGTCGTTTGGCTGCACACTTGCTGATGACCACTTCCGGTCTCAGAAAATGAAAAAACGGACCTTTTTTCGTTTCTGTCTCTTACTGATTTTATTTTTTTTGTTATTCTAAATATAAAATGAAAATCAAAGCATTTTTAAAATTTTGTATATCCCTTTTTGATCATGAAAAGGAAACACGCCTTGTATTTCAATTTAAAAAATTTTTTAAATTTCAATTTTTTGTATTTTAAAACGAAAATCAAATATCCACTCGTTTTTTGTTTTTCAATACCCGTTTCAGAACCGAAAATCCAACTGCTAAAATGTCCACGGACCCATCCCCCTGTAGTGATTTCATTTGCAGTACAGACGCTTTTTAGAGCTAGAAGGCAGAATTTAATAACAACCTTGTCGTACTTTTTATTTTCCTCCTTTTTCCCATTAAAACAAACTGAAGAAGTAGAGGCCAAAGATAACTTTTATTAATCTCCTGATGTCTGAATAAATTTGGTATTGAAATATTTATGCAAGTTTTCTTTTCCTGATGTGTGTGACTCTGTATGAAGGGTTTCTGACAGGTCACCAGGCAACATCTTTTTATAATAATGACAAACATACCTGCATTCTACAGGAGTGATTTTCCTCATGTGCAGGTAAAGATGTGTGAGGAGCTTAGAGATGACAGGAGCAGGAGTCATCCTCACTAATTCAGCTTCCACCTAGAAACACAAAGACCACAAACAAACACACTGATAGACTCTCAAACGTTCAACCTCACAGCCTCAAAATATCTGTTTAGGAAGTGTTGTTTCTAAATTCTGCTGAAAGCATTGACAGACATTCTCTTACAAGGTTGTGTAAAAAGTAGCCTGTCCTCTGAGCTACTGAGAAATCTTCCTGAACAAAGATTCTACGTGTAAATCAGCTCAACAAAAACTAAAACCTGAGTCAGAGATAACAGGTATCGCAAATTATAAACAACTTTCTTTGTTAACTCAGACTTTCTGCTTCAACCTCACATAAAAAGGGGAGTTTAACTCATCAGGTGACTGAAAATGAACGGCTTGTGCAGTTCTAGATCCAAAAGTAGGATGTTTCAACTCATGTTTTACTACAAATACATGCAATAATAAATATATACAATGGCTGGTTGTTAGTTTATTCACTATTAATGTCACTTTATATACTGGATTGAACTTGAGCAGTGGAAGAGAGAAGGAATTTAATGAAGGAACCCTTATAGGGGTTCCTATGTCCAAAGATATTGATGGGCTCTTTAGGAGCTGTGGAGTCTAGGGGGGTTGGTTGAAGATGCTCCCTGCTTTCTTATATGGTATGTAACAGAGAACCATATGTTGTGACTCCATAAAACCTATAAAAACGGATCGCTGGCCATTGTTCTGGGAGGATCATTTGGCGGAGTCCTTCCAGGCAACTTCTATGTCTGTAATTGATACTGTTCTTTCTTATAACAAAAACTTATCATCAAGTAAGTCAACGGATGTTTCTTCTTCACCTGCACATCACGGACATCAGAGAAACTACAACACGTACAACAAAACAATGTTACTGGTTAGAAGTATTTATCTTCTTACCATGTTTTACTCCAAAAACAAGGTCAACAGCAGCCAGAGATGCTACCAGACGTTCCGACCATAGATATATACAGCAGACTAGATACCTAGCGCACTGTCTTCTATAGATCTATGGTCTGACCAATCACTGCTCTCTGGCTCTCAGTCAGTCTGACCAATCACTGCTCTCTGGCTCCGCCCTCTGAGAATCTTGTCGTTTGGCTCCACACTTGCTGATGACCACTTCCGGTCTCAGAAAATGAAAAAATACTTTTTTCCATTTCTGTCTCTTACTAATTTAATTTTTTTGTTATTCTAAATATAAAATGAAAATTAAAGCATTTTTAAAATTTCATACATCCCTTTTTGATCATGAAAAGGAAAAATGCCTTGTATTTCCATTTTAATTTTTGGATTTTAAAATGAAAATCAAATATCCACTCGTTTTTTGTTTTTCAATACCTGTTTCAGAACGGAAAATCCAATTGCCAAAATATACACGGACCTGGAAATTTGAGATTCTGATGCTTTTTTCTGGTTTACAGGTCTGATAAATGGTGTAATTTAGCCAATTTCTTCTAGAAAACATGCCTTTCAAACCCTTTTTTTTTTCTTTTTTTTTTACAGTTGTGAGGATTAAGAGAAAGAAATATCTGCAGAGAACAGTGCACCAGGTGCCTGTAGTAGATTTTACAACAGTATTAACAATATGCATACACTGACAACGGATTTTGCCACACAGGTACCATAGCTATATTTTAAAAGTGACACAGGATGTATCACTAAGCTGTAAATCTTGTTTCTCACTGCTTCATTTCCAGACTTCTTCTGCAGGCCTCTTAAAGCACAGATTTGAGCTATTTACTGTATAAACAAGCCTGACCCTGTTTGTCTGACTCTTTCTTCACATGGATTCTGTGTATTATAGCGGCTCTGTGATTTACGCATCAATCCATCACACTCTGGAGACGCGACCCGGAGTTCAAACCAGGTTGAAGACGAGGTGAAGGTCCAGCTGTTGTACGTCAAAACCAACTGGATCTGACAAACAGGCCGCCGAGTTAGGAGGAGTTTCAGTTATTACCTTGCCTGTGGTGACCTGGCACACAAGTTTTCCTCCAGCGGATGCTACGAGGCTCCATACGAAACTGGTGTTTGTCCTACTTTCAGTGTTTTTCTTCCAGGATGTTCCAGAAAATATTGTTCTTAAATTTATGCTTTGGTTGTATCAGTTCTTAAACATTCTCATGTGCATTTGGGATGGAGAAAGTCTGTAGCCTAGCTTAGCATAATGGCTGGAAGCAGTGGAAAACAGCTAGTCGGGTTCTGTGAGTTCAAAAACACAAAATAAATGTATTTTAATAATTCTTTTCTCATAAAGTCTGCCTCTGACTGGCACCACACTCTACATTTTTAAAGCTCCTTATGCTGCCAATCAAAGGGAAAAGAAACATAATGTAAATATTGATGTATCTCAGTTTACTGTCCATCTACGTTCCAACACTCACCTATGGTCATGAGCTCTGAGTAGTGACCGAAAGAACGAGATCATGCATGCAAGCGTCTGAAATGAGCTTCCTCCGTAGGGTGTCTGGGCTCAGCCTTAGAGATAAGGGGAGAAGCTCAGACATCTGGAGGGAGCTTGGAGTAGAATTGCTGCTCCTTTGCGTCGAAAGGAGCCAGTCGAGGTGGTTTGGACATCTGATTCAGGTGGCTCGAGGTTGACTTCCATGGAGGTTTTCTGAACACGTCCACCTGGGAGGAGACCCTGGGGTAGACCCAGAACCCTCTGGAGGGATTATATATCTCATCTGGCCTGGAAACATCTATGGATCCCCCAGGAAGAGCTTGAAAGCGTCGCCGGGGGGAGAGACGTCTGGTATGACCTGCTTCACCTGCTGCCTCAACGACCCGACGCTGGATAAGAGGAAGAAGATGGATGGATGGATGTTGATATATGAATGTAATGGAGGTAGAATAATGACACCTTTGGCATGTAGATTGGTTCCCTATAGATGTGACTTTCACTATGCAGTTGTGTTGTTGCAGGCGGCAAACAATGTGAAGGGGGAGACTGATACAAACTGAAGGAAAGCAAGAATCTTGGACAGACACTCGATGCAAGGAGCTTTGGGGCAGTTTCAGGATAAAAGCATTGGCTTGTTTATAACCAACCTTTACACTTTTACCCTACTTGACTTTTCTGACAAAAGAAAAATTGCACAAACAGCTGGTAGTGCTAATTCTTTCACCTCAGCCAAGACTTTTTTTTGGCTAAATTAATGTATTATTCAGTGATTTGTGCAATTCCACTTGTGTGGATGGAGACCCCAAGTTGTAATAAACTAGAATTGTCAAAGTCAACTTTATTGTCAATTCTGCCATATGTACAGGACATAGACAGACTGAAATTCTCTCAGACCCTGATACAAACATGCAAGGCACAGTAGAAAAAAACAAAAAAGACAAAGACTAAGAAACAAGAAGCAATGCAGTAATGATGACATAGTCTGGGATTGAAGTTGTACACCTGCAATCAGCCCTTGTTAATGAGAAGTTACATTTAAAGGCCTGTAACTGCGCAGATGAAGAATCTGCAAACTAAATAAAGCACATTTAGACCAAGGAAAGAGTGTGAAGCCTGATTGTACAACAGTAAATATGACTGCACACTCAGAAAGCAACACAGCGTCAAAAAGAAAACAAATCTCCATCTCTACATACAACCAGTGACATCAGGTCGTCATTACCACCAGAGATACTCGATGCCTCATTAGGAGCACAACGTTAATGAATTACATCCAGCGAGTTTGGACATCCAATACAACACAGACCACTCAGCAGGCTGAGCTCATGTTTCCACCCTCAAGCTTGTTGCATAAACTCTAATCAAACAAGGATGTGATTGTGTGTTTTCGAATAATAAGGGCGAGATGAGCTGAGCATTACATCAGCGGTCAATTAGTGAGGAAAACAATGTTCTGTCTGAAGTGGATGTGGGAAACTGGAGTTGTTTCTGATCGGACTCTCCTTCATTGTCACAGATGTGGCTGTTAGTCAGATTCTTCCCTTAGAGGAGGATTCTGGTTTATTTCAAACTGGCATTTTTCCCATTAATGTAGTTACTGTGCCTCTGGGCGATGCTAACTTTGCAGTCTTCGTCCCTTGTTGTAGGGATTTAGGAAAACAAGAACAAATCAGAGTGTATTAGGCACGTAGCATGAGCTCCAGCAGCTTTCTAAAAAAAAAATAATAATAATAAAATAAACAACCGATTTGAAACATAACACAGAAATTACCTGCCTTTAATGGACATTTGCTAACCGCATTCAGCATTTTCATCCAGAACCATTTCCTGGCTGACCTACTCAGCCTGCGAATTTATCCCTACATTTGTTTGTTTGTGCTGGAAAAGTCACAAGAAACCAGATAAAATATCCTGGAAGACGGTAAACTTTGGGAAACTGATGGTGTTCCTGTGCTCACTGCTCTAAAAGCCAAAACAAGCTACCACTTTATTGGGTAAACGTTGTTAGCATTGGGTTGGACTCCCTTTTGCCTTCAGAACTGCTTTAATTCTTCATTCCATAAGCCATTCAGCAACATTTAGGTCCATATTGACATCAAACAGTTGCTGCAGATTTGTTGGCTGCACATCCATGTTGTCAATCTCCCATTTCACCACGTCTCAGAGGTTCTACTGGACTGAGATCTGGTGACTATAGAGGTCATTGGAGTACAGTGAACTCACTGTCATGTTCAAGAAACCAGTTTGAGAAGATCTGAACTTTGTGACATGCATGCAATGTTGCTGGAAGTAGTCATCAGAAGATAGAAGGCTCTGGTAATAAGGGGATGGACATGGTTAGGAACACTACTCAATGACCACCATTAGCCTGAACCACTGATACAAGGCAGGATGGATCCGTGCTTTCATGTTTTTTACGCTATATTTTGTCCCTCATACCAAAACTCATTACTCCTGGCAACGTTTCTTCAGTCTTCTGTTGTTCAATTTTGGTCAGTCTGTATGAATTGTTGCCTCAGTTTCCTGTTCTGAGCTGACAGGAGTGGCCCCCGGTGTGGTCTTCTGCTGAGTAGACCATCTTCTTCAAAGTAGGACGTGTTGTGCATTGAGAGATGATATGTTCCATTGGTTGGTTGTATCGAGTGGCTATTTGAGTTACTGTTGTCTTTCTATCATCTTCAACCAGTCTGTCCATTCTCCTCTGACCTCTCACATCAACAAGGCATGTCGCCCAGTGAACTATACTTCTGCTCACTGGATTAATTTCTGTTTTTCTGAGGATTCTCTGTAAAACCTAGAGATGGTTGAAAATCCCATAAGATTTCAACCGTGTCACATTCAAAGTCACTTAAGTCCCATTCTTCCCCATTCTGATGTTCGGTTTGAGCTTCAGCATACATACCTGAATGCACTGAGTTTCTATGGTGTGATTGGCTGATTAGATATCTGCAGTAAAGAGCAGTTGAACAGGTGTCCCTAATGGTGGATCTACTGGAAATGTTCACTACTTTTTGCCCCTGTAGCACAAAGAACACAAGTCATACCTGCCTTCCCATTTCTTAGTTTGTACATCCTCGATTCCTTTCCTTGAGTCCTCTCCTTCGTCTTCGTCTCTCCCACCAGATACAAGCAAAGGAAGAGAGAAAACAAGAGAAATCAAAGCAACAGGCTTTCAACAAAATAAGACATCCTTGCTCTGGAGCTGTAAATTCAAAGCAACGTTAATTAAATATGACGTGTGGCACAGCTACATCATCTGCCTGTTGTTTTCCTATAGACAACCTCTGATCTTTATCAGATCAGCACAACATGTTCTTGAAAACATACAGAATATATCTACTTCTAATTAGGTTCACCATGTAATAAGGAAAGAATGTATGCATACATACATATGTTGTGAAGTATGAAAGAGTCTCGGTACACAAAGCTGTAACATGCAAAAGACTGGCATATATTATGATGATTGATATATTTTATACAAACATTTGCAGCTTGGTTTGTACATTCCAGCATGCCTTTTATACACTGCGAGTGGTGAAAAGACTTCCACAAAGGATACGCTCTGCACATTCATGCTCTCCTCTTTCTAGAGATGCATTTTAGGGAATTGAGACTTTCTTCAAGATTGATTTCTGGGTCTCAACCAAAAGGACAAAGGAGGCTGAAAGTAAAGAAATGAGATAAGCCAGCTGTTGCATCTCCATAGGCTCTGCGCTTGTTAACTTCCCATAATCCTTCACTTTGCATATGCGAAGAACTACGCACAAGGACACCGATGGGGAACCATAAATCTGCCTTGAGGAGGAAAACTTCTGCTGCAAAGAGGGGGACCTGTTGATGCTGGACTTGGAAAGCCTCCATACGTCCACGGAGGAGAGTAATCCCAGCTGTGGAAGTACAACTAATGAATCTGCTGCAGCTTTGATAAACATTTCCGTCCAGGAGAATGGTGTTTCACCCTCCTCCAAATCAGCAGGAACAAAAAGCCATACAGTACCTGATACGAGTACGTAAAAGCTGTAACAAAAAGTATGTTTCACTTACTTAGCTTTTATGTGCCGGATTACAATATATGTGTAACCGGCCACCAGTACGCAACAGCATGTGGTTATACTGCTCATATTCCTGATCCTGCTGCAACAGATGGTTCCAATTTTGAGAAACAATATCACTGGGGAAAAGAATTCTGTCCATTGTCTTCAACAGGCTTTTGCTAACAACTATGATTAAATTACAGTATCAGGGTTTCTTCTGACAGTGATATATTGATGTTTGAAAGTGAAACATGCAGCACATGAAGCATGCAACATGAAAAAAGTCATGTTCTCCTTCTGTTCTTGTTGGATTAGGGATTTGGAGGTGTTGATGAGTGGCACGTTTTCGCTGGAGTGCAGCAGAGATTCTGACTGTTTCTGACTGGTTGATGACAGAAAAGGTGAAGAAGGTGTAAGTGGACATCAGGCCTGAGGGGTAAACTACCTCTCAGAGATGGGAGACGCTATGTTTGTTCTTGAGATCCAGGTTTTCCCTTGAATACAGCAAACACAGCCTCACAGGTCTGGACTTGAGCAAAGTCTTCAGAGGATGAGCAAATCACAAAACAGAGCGTGAACAGAAAGCAAAAAGCATTGCAAGAATAATGACAGGGATAAAAAGGAGAGGAAACGGTCTGAACGGCTGAAAGGGAAAGAAGAAAGGGTGAACACAGGCAGGCACTCAACAAGATTAATGAAAGGAAACAGAAGAAATATTAAGATATTAAGGGAGTGGTCTGGGGGAAACACAAAGCGGAGCCATGTGTCATAAACTGGATACAGCGTTGGACCTCGAGCTGAAGACCAAGAGAAGTTCCAGTTGTGCATGGGTGAAATCGCTCATTACAGGAAATCCCCATGTCTGGAGAGAAACTACCAGCCAAGAGAGGCTGTCCATCAAATTAATTCACTGTCATGTCTTCTCTTTCATGCTTAAAATCTTCTCATGGGCTCCTATATGTTTCAGAGATGCTCTAACTCATGTAGGTGGGCCTGTAATTACAGCAGCGTATTTTCCAGCACTTCTTACAGGAAAAAGGATGCTATCATCTTTATCATTTTGGCACTTTTTATGCTGACTTTTGAGACCATTTCCTATGCAGGACATCCTCTATGACATCACCAACAAACATAACAACAGCCATTTCATAAGCTCGTACAACCAGTTGAAAAAAAAAAAAAGCAAAACCCAACTACATCTTATGAAAGGAATGTCAGAGTTTTGCCAAGTAGCTGGAGCTACACAGCCCTGCAGTGAGTAATGCTCAGAGCGAGCGACGTTGCAAGCATTAAATGTGTTCTGGCATTTTGGGTGGTGTTCACAAGATATTTCATGGAGCCTGCATTAATCGTGATGCTTTCAGATGACAGCTGCTTGATATTTCTGTCGCTTTTCACCACTTGATGCTGGGAGAGCCCAAGCCTAGCTGAGTCACGGTGTTTCGCGTGTAGCTCTTGGCAGCCAGGTGGTCGGCCCGTTCCAGCTGGCTGCACGTAATTCGGCTAATTTGCACCTTGATCATGCGAGAAGCTAAGCTATATGTTTCACACGGTGCCACAGCTGAGAGAAAACCAACCCAATCCGGGGAAAAATCGCACCCGCCACACTTCAGTGAGATCAAAGCTTTCTTGGATTGCCATTTATCTGGTTTATTTTCTCATATCATTCACAATGAACACTAATGGGTATTCTAAATGTGAGGCGGCAGGATGAGGAAGCTTGATGTATTACCTTAGAGCTCAGTTACAGGGGGAAAAAAAATACCCTTGCTTTTTTCCCATAAGAGGGATGCTAATGCCCATAACTGAAAGCAAATGTGAATTCCCAGAGAATCCGGGGTTTAAGTGTTCCTATGGCCCACAGGGATGGGGAAATTTAGCACGACGCAACAAAATAAGAATCTGATCTTCTATAACTCTCAGCTGTGGCTCCAAATACACAAGAGGGCATCTCCTGTGTTTTACGGTCACAAATAAAAACCAAGCTTAACCAGGCAAAAGCAGCTCCCATGGGTGCAATCTGAAAGAAATCAATGTGAAGGAGTTGAGGGAAAGCAGAACGATTAACCCAACCAGACCTCACCTGCTACAGATTTGCAGAGGTTAAGGATAGAAAGAACCACCTTCATATCGGTGTAAGCTCTTAATACAAATGCCGCTGAGAAAGCTGAATCAGTTTCTGAGCAATCTGAGGTCATAACTTGGCGCTAAGTACAGTACAAACGCAGGGGGATCCAAGCTAGAGTGGATGGGAGGGATGTGCAGTGCAGCCTGGCACTGTTTCCACGGGGAAACCCCTCTCCTGTTGTTCATAACAATTTTGATCCCTCAGATTGTACCAGAGCCATGTGTTGGGCACAGAACAGGCAGTACAGTACATTTAGAAGCCATTTGGTGACATTAAAACAGCTAATTGGCCTCTAAAGTAGCAAATCTAGCGAAACTCATAAGCAGCTGAAGTCAGTCAACATAGTGAGTTTGAGTTGTTTCCATCGGTGCCAAGCAACACATTCACGTGAAAATATTGCTTTAGAGATTGGAAGTTGTGTTCACTCCATTTTCCTTGTTCGCAGCGTCTTGTACAGCACATCATAACTGATGAAGTAGGCAATTTTTAGGGACTGCAAGCAAGCAATTACATCTTTATCACCGGTGAGATCCAACTTTACCGTATTTTCCGTGGATAAATGTACTTAATGGCCACGTGTCAGCTTCTAAATTTAGAAGAGATTTTAAAACTTTTTCCAGTTACAAGTGTACTTACTGTCGTCAGAATAAAGGAAATCTGGCTGAAATAAAATGTGAACCAGACAGAGCTTGAAAGATTGCAGGAGACCAAGAGCTTTGTGTCTGGGGCTTTTATTTTGTTAGTTTGTCTTACATTCAGGTTGGCCTGGTGCCGGACCAGACATCATCTAAAAGAGGGAACAAAATCTATTATTCTACAGTTCAGACAGACTGTGCTTATAAAAACCAACGTACATCAACTTACACGTCACATAAATCCTACATCTGTTTCCATGTTACTGTCGTATTGCAATCAATAACATAATAGAACTATGTCTTACTTTACTTCTCTGTCACCAAAACTTATGGCAACTGTCTAGGAAGATTTATTTACTACTCTAAGTGAAACATGAATCTACAAGAACAATCCAAAAGGTGACAACAGTTCAAGCATGCAACAGAATCTAGAAAAATAAACATTCTTTAAATGCCCCTAACATTAACATGAGGTCTTAGTTGTGTCTGGGCATGGCAGTAGTGTTTGAACAAGTGATCTTTTCCTTATTCTCTTGAGGCATCCTGAAAGGTCCATCTGCTACTGTTCTTTCATACAGTCAGTTTAAAAATACCTGGAGTTAGAACATCTGAAAAGACAATCCTGAAGCAGGAAGTGTCGATCCCTGAGAAAAGGCAACGGAAGTCTTTCACAAATGTGGTAGGCTACTCTTCTACCTTCCTTTTCAGCTTCCTGCTCTTTGATTTCTTTTTCCACCTTCTTTTACCGAGATGGTTAGTGAACAAGTGATTGTATCTCTCGTCTTCCTCCTGCTCCTCCCTCTCATCTTTGAACCAGGGTCCCCACACGCCCCCGTTGTACTGAGGGTTGGATCGCAGGTCTTTAGCCGGGTAGCGTACCGGCACTGCGGTCCTGTTGTAATGTGCGAGGCGCATCAGCATCTTCTTCACTATGTGTGGGTAGCGCTGAGACAAGTCCACCCTCTCGTAAGGGTCGGCTGTGATGTTGAACAGCCAGACGGACTTACCCCTGTCCCAACGCACACGTTCGTTATGATAGCGATTGGTTAGCCGCTGGTTTGAGAAGGTCTGCGGTGGCACCCAGTCACTGTAGCCAGGAACACCTGTTAGGAGCTTCCAGTGGCCCACTCGGAGTGCAGCCTGGATGGCGGTGTTCCACAAACCATAACCGGCCTTCCATGAACCATTCTTAGCTTTGATGTAAATTGGGTCAATGTTGTGGAGAATGTCCTGGCGAGGTGAAGGGCGGCCTTCGCTGATGGCCTCCCAGACATCGTACCCGTCTAGATTTAGGTCTTCGTCTAAAGTTCCCTCACCTAGAGTCACCAGTGTAGGGAACCAGTCAGTAATGTGGACCAAAGATCGACATTTTGTTCCTTTTCTCACCAATAGGGGGCTATGAACAAAGCCCACCGCCCTGATACCACCTTCCCAGTAAGTAGCCTTACTCCCTCTCAAAGGCCAGTTGCTTCCACCAGCTAACGGTTGGCCCCCATTATCTGAGGAGTACACTATAACCGTGTTGTCATAATAACCGTAGCGTTTTAGCGCTAACGTGAGGTTGTGGATGGCTTCATCAAGGCAGGAAACCATGGCAGCATATTTACGGCGATGCAGGTTCGGAATGCCCTTGTAGCGCTCGAGGTAGCGGGCAGGAACTTGCAGCGGGGAATGAACCGCCTGGTAGGCCAGGTAGAGAAACAAGGGCTGTCTGCGAGGATTGTGATTGGCCAAGATGTTGATAGCTTTGCGAGTAAACATCACAGTAGAGTACAACCCACGGTCCTGCTCCCAAGCTGCCTCTTCCCCTTCGTACAGATCGTAGCCGCAGATACCGGGCCCTTCACATTTGTAGTGACTGTAGTAATCCCCGCTTCCTAGCAGGGAGCCGAAGAAGGAGTCGAAGCCACGCTGGGTGGGAAGGCAGCCACGTTTGTAGAAGCCCAGGTGCCACTTTCCCACCATGTGGGTGGAGTAGCCGGCTTGCTTGAGCTTCTGTGGCAGCGTGACGTTTTCCAGGGGTAGGCAGTTGGGCTGAGTAGCTCGGATGATGGAGTGTTGAAGGCCTGTGTGGATCTGATACCTGAGGAAAAAAAAGATATTCCATCAGATAGGTTTAAAATACTCAACATAGAAGCAGGGAGAACAGGGACTTAATTTGATAGGCATCTCTCACAGAAATTCTGGTTAAAATTCACCATTCTTGGTGGAAATCTACATTATACTGAAACACTGCTGGAAATCCTTCCTCTATACTGCTTGCTCACACTGTGAAATGCTGAAAAACCAGCTCATGAACTGGCCCTGAGAGGATAATAGTCCCCGCTGCATGACTTTATTTATATAATGTTCACATGCTACTGTATGACATTTTAATAAAAATAATCTAAACACTGAAAATGCTGCCAGTATAATTTTATGAAACCAAACACTAGACTTTTCCTCATGCAAAGGACTCCACTCATGGCCTATTTAAAAGCAAAAGGTTGTCTAGTCACAGCGAGAGTATTTCTACTGGAAATTACACACTGATACATATTCAGTACAATTCTAATTACAGTGGAGTCGGTCCAAAGCAAACACATCTGAGTTGACAGAAGAGTGCTTATATGCGTCCAAGCACGGCGTAATGTTCAGCTGATGTTGAGCAGTGCAGTGAAAAGAGGCGGATGGTTACTGGTGTGAGCAAAAACAGAAGACCTGTCACTCAAGACCAGACAGGAAACAAAGTTGTGACCTGTAGCTAATGACGCTGTAGCAGCCATCTTGGCAGCAAAACTAACACATTGATAAGTGAAGGACAGACGCTAACATAGGCTTCCAGGATATCTGGTATGAAGAGCAAACGTAAACTTGTGATTCTTTTTGCAGAAAAGGGAGGATTTAAGTCTTTTGTTCTTTAAAATCTGGGGATTTATTTGACTTTTATTGCTGCTTGGCACAAAAATGGCCTTGTTACGTGATATCTGCAGGCGTTTAATATAATCGTTTATGGGTTCTGACTCAGAATAAACACTCTTCGTTCGCTTGTTTCTCAAGACTCTCCCAGTCCCACGCCACCACATCATCACTTACTCAACAATGGAGAACATCATCAGTGATGAGCTTTGAAAGAAATTTCCAAAGTGACGTAAAAGTCTCCTTGATAAGCCGCACAAAAACAAGCAAAAACAATTCCTCTCATTGTAGTACTGTCGAATAGCACATGCGAAGTGGATAAGTCTGCTGGACTATAACTCAAGTGAAAGCAGTTTTCTGGTTACTTACTGCCTCTTGAACAAAACTCCAAACAGGGTTGGGCAGCAAACACCTGTAAATTTTTTGTGTATTGCCTACGATATATTCTTGTGTATTTAAAAGTGTCACGTACTGAAGCCTGGAATTGAATGCAGGTTGTTGGGCCTTTTTTAGGTGCATTTCCTCAAGCATAAGTACTAAGTTTGATATGCATCCACTTAGTTCATTCTAATTGTGAGCTGATCAGGAAACCTTATTTTGGAAAACATGCGGAATTGCTTCCTGTCCAAGAGTTAGACGAAAGGATATAATACGAGGTTAGCTAGGACTGGATACGTAAAAATGACAATTTGTGGTTATGTGCTGCAGTAAATTAAACAAATGTGACATAATGTGTTATTCAGTGAGTATTAGAGCTGTTGCTAGGCAGATTTTGTTCAGACAGGCTGGCTGGCTGTTTCTTCTCAATTCCAGGTTGTATATTAGGGTAGAATAATGAGTAATGGAAGAAAATTATTGTATTTTTTCCAAAACATTAAATTATTATTATTATTATTATTATTATTATTATTATTATTATTATTATTATTATTATTATTTTTGGTCTATTGAGGTCCAGGCATGATTCTGTATTATTATCTTAGATCCTTGTAAATGTCTTTAATACCAAGTGGATCCAAGTTGAGTCACTATCTGCTTACATCATGCGGTCTGCCATAATTATGCAACTTGTGTATTAGTCTTATTTGGTGACGGTAAACTGCTTAATCCAGCTAAAATGGATGTTTTTGACTCTTTTTGAATGGACTTCTGTGTTTCAACATGTTGCTGCCAGTGTTGGTGCTCTATTAAAGTCTAACAGGTTTTAGATGAAGTCTTATGATTCTCAGGTCTGTTTGGACCAAGTCTCACTAACCTTGGGTCTAAATTGCATCCAAATTTATGGATTTATGAAGATCTCTAATATAATCAAACTTTTTCAAAGGATATTTAGCCATAGTCTACTTACACTACCTTCTAATCCAATCAATTTAAAGCAGTGAGCAGTGGGATTAATGGTCTGACTTTATTAGGATTTCCATCCTGAGTAACTGAAGCTTTTAGCCCCAGGATTTTTTTTCCCAAGAGGCTAAAAGGTTCCTTTAGACCAATGGTTTGTATGTTTTCAATGTGGTTTAAACACTAAAGAGTCTTAAAGTTGAGGAAAAATTAGTATGACATGAAAAGTTATGGCTGTCATTGTTGTGTGCGACTGTACTATAATTCATTGTATGCTTACTTCTGGAAGTTCATGCTGATGTGTTGACATTTTAGCGCACTGGGAGACAACATCACAGTTGAAGCTGTTTTATACAACAACAGATGATAAAAATGATGCAAGCACTCAACCAGTCAGAAATGCTCTGCACTGCCAGTCCCACCCCCAAAAAGTTCAAGAAGAGACTTTTAACGGGTTAGATAACATCCCCTGAATTTAATTTATACACAGGTACCTGCAGTGGAAACACACTGAGCTTCCTGCTGCCTGGGGATTATTCCTGCAGTGAAAAAGGCCCAACTGACATAGTTTTTGGCCCACAGAGAAGCAGCTCAGCTGGGACTTTGGAAGCAGCTCTTAGAAAACCGGCATAATAAGCTCTGACTTCATCTTTGTCTGACTCCCTACGTCTGCTTTGAGTGAAAGCAAGACAGGGCCAGATGCCTCTTCAGCTTCTTCCCTCCTTTGACCCTCCCCTGCTCCCTCCTGAGGTTAGTGGTGTGCAGTCAAGCTGTCACCAGGGAGAGGGAGTGAAAATAAGTGTCTGGTTTAGGTTTCAGTGAGGAGGACTCGGTTGGAGCAGAACCAGAAGGTGCTGAAGCCTCTATTCCCCATGGACAAGACAAAAGTTCTTCAAGGTTTACACCACTGTGTGGTGGGCGCAATGTTCCAAACACAGCAATAAACCCTGTGATTTACAATTCAAATCCTGCTCTCAACAAAAACAATACATGAAGAGCACATCCCCAGACTGCAATACAACCAGCTAGGCCATCCTCTTTATGGGATGGCCTAGCAGTTTACCTAACCTTATCATGATGTAAGAAGATCTTTGATAAAACAATACTTATGTCAACTCCAATCAAGCTGCAACAAAAGCCTTTAAGTTTCCTTCATTTGGCAGAGTCCAACAAATCAACACTGTAATTCCACACATAAAACAAAAAGAAACTGACTTGATGTACCAAAGTAAACTTTGGGTTGCGTATGGCGTGAGTAGAACACAAGCAATTACACGGTCTTTGTAGGCAGCTGTACTGATTCAAATGGGAGCGTATGTGTTCCATCAGATGTGATTCCTGACAGCAAGAATACACAGAAACACCCATGAAGTTAGCGTCAGCACTGCTGAAGAAATGCGCTCGTAGTCCTACTTCCAGTTTGCTGTAATGGTGGTGTTTCATTGGTGTTTCAGCATATGGTGGGCTTATCGACACACACACAGAGTCTATGAAGATACAGAGTACAACATTTTACACATGTGGTTACATTTGCGGAGGAGATGTAGATGTAATTTCACTCAAAAGGTGGGAAGTGGGCTTATAAATCATGCTAGGATCTGGGAGCAAAGTTTCAATGACAAAGGGTAAAAGTGGTGACGTCAGGGGTCTAGCAATGACAAAAGGATGAAAGATGAAAGGGAAGTAAGGAAAGTGTCTCCAGACATTATTGTGTGTCTTTTTGTGAGTATGAATGTAATGGGCTTGTGTTGTATTTCTGTTATTGAAGTATTGTTCCAGTTTCAGGTACTTGTTTGGCTTTACTCTTTTAGTCTCAAAGTCAACAGACATGTCTGTAAAATGCTTTTGAAAGGTAGTTTGTAAGATTTTGTTTTCATTGTGTTTGTTTTTATTGTAATTACTCTGATTCAACTACTTTTGACATCCTTAAACTGTTTTTTTCCCCCTGTTCTTTTTGTTTCTACATTTTAAAACGAAGCACTCTGCAAACTGCACTCCATATGAGTGTGGTTACTCAGGCGTTAGATGATGAAGATGGCGTTGTCACGACCGATGGCTGCGCACATGTGTGATGAATTAATGAGACGACAGATACTGCACACAGCCATAACGTTACTTAATAAACATAAGATGGATGGCAGGCTGTTGCTGCATCAGACTCAGCAAATTATTACAGCCAAAAGCCAATCCACTGACTCTACAGATGTTAAGGATTTTGTGCGTGTGGAGTTCGTCTGACAGCTCAGCTTTCACCACCTCTGCCGACCAGCGTCCTCGGGGAAACCCTGACCCCTGACCCTCCTCATCACCAAGAGCGTTTCAGTTCCAGCTGCAGTTGGCGGAGACACTTTGTGCGAATGTAAGGGCAGAGCTGTTTGTTCTCTGGGGAAAATTACACTGTCTGCCCTGCATTGTGCATCGCTCAAACAAAATGCCATCTGGGTTCGATGCCTTCAAAACTTTTGGAAATCATCTTAGGAAATTGTAATGTTTACAGCTTGGCAAAAACGGAGTCCCACAGATTCGATGGTGGTTCCCAGGACCTTTAAAATGTTTAACTTCACAGGATAATAACACAGCACAATTCCAAATCTGATACCTCTATTCACTGCGAGTCTTTGAGGTCAGGTCAGTGAATTCAAAATGAGACCACATCAGCCCTGATGGGAGCCAGCAGACTCTTGGTTTCATATGGCGATGGGAAGAATTTCTTGTCACTTGGTGGTCTGGGCAACTACAAACATGCACAGTGGGAGATAGAAGGGGCATTGTTGGTCTGTCATGTAGGCACTGCGATGCGAATGCAGCAAACTAAGTAATGGATGGGGGGTGAAGGGAAGAAGCTGAGGCTACATGTGTTTGGTGGTGAGAAAACAACATCAACAACAAGAAATCAATCAAGCCTGGCATGGGAACATGTTTCTTTAGAAAAAAAACAACATAAAGAAGCCTGTTTACTTCAACTATTTTCCTGAGGACAAAAAAACACACATAATTTGTAATTAACTCAGTAAAGACTGAGAACTTGTAAAATCCTGTTCTCCACAATCTTACCAGAGTTTCCACAAGCTAAGTACGTGTTAAATTTAACTTTGTTATTTGCCCATAAATGTCTGCAAAAGAACCTTTTGGAAGTAATACGCGCCATTATTTTCAATCTTCTTTTGCTTTCATTCCACTTGTAGTAGAATAATTTTTCCGCTTTTACCCTTCACTTCATTTATTTGTTTTTACTGAAGGAGTTTTGCCTCAATGCCAAAAGAGCAACGGCACTGAGAGAAACAGGCCTTGTGAATCTTAAAAAAGAAAACTGTGATACGAGCCAAAAAGTGAAAAGGTGCAAAATTATTGAGACATGTATACGTGTTAAGATTCTACCCCCTTAAGAGCCCCAAACCCTGCTCACGAAGCTCCTGCAGGTTTGGTGGTGTTCGCATACCAAAAGGTTACAGCCGTGTAATGGGAATGTCATGCTAAGTGCAGCTTGTGATCCGTCCACAAATCAGTCAAACCAGCTTGAGGTCTTGATGGAAAACGCTACAAGGTGGAGCGCAGAGACTTTCAAAGTACCCCTGTGTTGTTTCTCCTTGACAGACGAGGGGGTTGGCAGGGGAACTAGGACTTGACTTTGCAGGTTGTGGTGCACCTGAAGGACACTTCTTGGTCTTTAGTATTTATGAGGCCTTAAAATAATGGCTGCAGTAACTACTGCCCTCTGGAGATCCCACCTCCTTCCCTTGCCGTCCCTCCACATGCCCAATGTGACCAATTTATAGGTTCCTTTAAAAGCAACCGGAGCATGAATGGGTAGCCACAGCACAGAAGGCCAAAGCTCCGAGGGCCAGACATCTCATGCTTGGAACTCGAGCCACGTCTTCACAGGAAAACACAGACAGTGGCTCACTTCCATATCTTATCACACACAGTGCACTGTTGCATTCCTGGAGCAAAATGCGGAGTTCTGGTCTTAAGCGCTGCAATAATCGCGCTATCTCAACGGTTTATTTACACAACCACCGAGCCACGAGGCCAACAAATCACACACACCATTAAACTCGAATCACCGAGTGCCAGCAATCGCTGAAATTCCTCAAGACAAGTGCATTGACCGCTGCTGCAGCCGCTGAGGTTGTGGAGGTTCCCTGAGTAGACCTGCAGTCCAGGCCTCGTCCTGCTCCACGTCTTCCTCACATATGGTTCAAATAAGCAGCTTCAACCCGGCGATCTGCATTTAATCAAAGTCAGCCCTGGAGTAGTTCGTCTTACTTAGCTCTTCCTTTCAGCAGCCTCTTCATTTAACTCTGTTGCTATCTTTGCAGTTCTACTCCTTCCTTGGCCTTTGTGCGCTTTTGTTTTCTATTTTACAGGCTCAAGACTTCCTTTTACAGAAATCAGAACCCTAACTAACACTAACTCCCTCAGAGAGCTTGCTTATTTATCCGCTCAAACGTACACTTGTTCAGATCATCACTGTGCTATTCAAACTAGAGCCCCCGAGTGTGTGTTGAACTATGGAAGCGAAAGAGCGACAGGTCACTGAAAAAACAAGTAAAGGGTGACTGAGAGGCTAAGATGAGCTCAAGCGTGGATAGTCGCAGTGGCTGGAGGGCAGAGCAAAAAAAAAGAGCTGCACCGGGCAAATAAACAAACCCAGATCCCCTTGTGGTTTAGACCAAATTCAAATCCAGAAGTCTATAATATAAGAGCGCAGTGTTTGAGGACGACAGGAATCCAGCCGCTCTCCTGGCTCAGCAATCTGTTTCTTATTGCACCCCGACTCCGAAGGGCATTCTTCATCTTTTGTTTGTTGACGGACGGTAGCCCACTCAGTGATGTTAGAGCCTGATAATGTAATTTAATTTTGTTTTAAATTAGGTTTTGAGAAGGATCAGTTTAGCTTAAACACCTGCGGTCAACAGAAACGCTGGGCAGAGATGACCATCAAGACAAGATTAGGACCATTTGTATGGTTTACGTACCTCTTTCTGACATGTAACTGGAAACGTTAAACCAGCTATAATTTGTTGGCAGTACATCTTAACTGACCAAAAGTCAAGTGAGAGGGCAAAAAGGCTCAGCTACTGATGGAAGAGCTAAAAGGTGACGTATGCAACATGTCAGGAAAACCATATGCTGGGTTTGTCTGGACAGGTAAGTTGACTAGCAAGCCCTGGAACATTCAATCTTCAGGAGCGTGTTCACTCATTTACAAACAAGGGGAAAGGTTCCAGAAATATTGGTTTTTACATTCCTCAAACATATTTTAATTTTAGGGGCTGCCCAAGGGTGGAACCTCTGCCCCTGCCTTTGGCAATTCACCCCTCTTCATGGAGAGAGATCAGTGGGAGGGTGACGGGTTGAAGAGCACAACTCTGAACTTGAAGGAAAGCAGCGAGTTTAAGCCACTAATCTCATTAGTGCAGCTTAAAGTAGACCAGACAGGTTGAAATTTTTCTGATGGCATGAGGATCCCGGGGGCAGACAGCGTGGAAATCTTTTCTCAAGCTCCTGTTGCTGGGTGGTTAAAATGCTTTGCTACGGTTCTGCCAGCAGCTGTACACAACATCCTCTTTACATCTGCCAGCTCCTTTTAGCTTTGCTCTCTCAGTTTTGGTAACCTTATTAGTTCATGAAGAAAATCTAAGTTTCCTGTTAGAGAATAAAAAATATGCACCTAAGCAGCTTCAAACTACTTTCTGTTTTGCTTTTTACATGTGAGCCAAAACATTCTGACCACTAACAGATGAAATACATAACTTTGATTATGTCATAACAACGGCAGATGTTGAGGTCTGGGACGTATTAAAGGGAATGTGAACAGTTGGTTCCCATAGTTAACACGTTGGCTGTGGGAAAAATGGACAGGTGTAAAGACTCTGACAAGAGCCAAATCATTAGGGAACAACTGGGTCGGAACTTTTCCAAAACTGCAAGGCTTGTTGAGTGCTTCCTTTCAGCAGTGGTGAGGACTTAATGACAGTGGTCCAAGAAGGGACAAAGCATGAACCAATGACATGGTGTTGGGGGACATCTGATCTACGTTGGCTCCAACCTACAGCTTCCACTTCCTAAAGAATCAGCTGTTACTATCTTCATACTACAGCGAACCTTCAGAGTGCTTGCCCATGACTCGGGAGGTGTTTTAGGTGCATACAGAGAAAAATTTTGTAATATCTGTCGGAAAGTTTTGTAGATATGACCACACTGATCCACAGGGGGGCATGATTAAAAACAATATTTGATATCTAAGTTAAACTGTAACTACAGGTTGAAATGACCTTTAAATGAATTTGGGTCTGTGTTACATGCAACAATAAGGATGAATTGATCCACCTATTCGGACAGTCGGCACAATATCATCTGTTCTGATCATTGATAAACAGAAAATAAGCCTGATAGCATACATGTCCTCTTGTGGTCATGTGAATGAATGCATGTAAAATCTCTGGTGGGGTTGTCACCTTGAAAAGTAACCAAGCAACGACTAAAAATGCACCTAAATACCAAGTAAAAACACTAGTGAAAGCATAAACCTACAAGAAAAGTTCAAATTGAATTCTGTGATACTGTTTCAAGGCAGGGAATGAACTCAAGTCTTTTGTTCCTCCTAGTACCTGCAAAATCACAGGTGAACCGCCGTTACATGAGGTGGTAACAGAGCACCTTTAACCCTATGACGCACAACATGGGTCAAAAGTGACCCATATTCAATGGAAAATGGGCATCTCTTGGCCTATGTTGTGCACCAAAGGGGTTAAATACACACCTATTGAGTCTCTGAAAGGTGGAATTTAAATCAGATGTTTGACTGTATTGTAACTTAAAAAAGATCTACTAGGGTTTTAGGATGAGGGATGAGGTTTGATAGAATTATATCAAATCCAGTACGAGTCCGAAACCTGTCAAATCCCTGATTGAATGCTGTTTGGTAGCTCAAGGACCAAATACCAGGCAGCATAACACTGACCTCTACCTAACTAGTCTGCTATCTGGAAGGGTTTTAGGGATTGGACCATATATTTTTCACTAATTTAGACAATACTTAAGTCATTAATTCATCCAAAATGCCATAGATTTGAACAGTAGATATGTCAAAAACAGGCTTGATGTTCGCCCCATGCCTGTAGTCTTAAAAAGAGAGGCAATAGAGATTAACTGAACAGATGATGTGAGTAACAGGTTCATAATCAGATATTTTACGAACGTGAAACCAGATTCCAAATGGAACCTTCTATCACAACCCCTCCCTTGTAAAAACCCCTCTAAGGAACTGAGGGATACATGTAAGGGGCTCACAAAATGACTCAAAAGACATGAAATAAGAAATGTGTTACGTGTTGTATAGTATTGGCTCTTCATTTTCCTCAAAACTATACAAATCCCTGAAAAAAAGGAGGGAGCATACCTTTTCAGTTGACCTGCTAGCAATTCATAGACTAATGTGAACTGACACAGGGCCAAAGGGTTCTAGGTTCTAGCAAATCCCATTCTACTGTATTAGACGTGTAAAGATTATCTCATTTTTGCCAAATTGAGCTCTTTTTTATGTAGAGACATCTTTTAACTGACTGGTTCTGGTTCTAAAACCATCTATTCCTTCATATCAAGGCATATGAGACCTAGTAAACTATTTTCCTGTCCGCTGAGCTGCTTTTCATTTTGCATTCTGGGATCTGGGATAGCTTCCAGAATGCATAGATTTAACTCCGGGACCCCGAATGGGAAAAACGGGTGTGAAAGGTGAATGTTTGGATTCTTTGAGCAGCTCCTCACTGGTGTTAGTGAGCATGTTTATGGGGATCCTTCATCACGATCTGATGCTTTTTTCTGTATGCACTGCTCTACAAGTGATGAAGAACAGGGCATTTACAGTTTTAGGGACTGGCAGGAATAGTCTTCATCAATGATAAAAAGGTTTTCAGTAACTGTTGGTTTACAGATGACACACTTTAAACTTGGGTAAAGGATGCTATAAACACTATATCAGACATACTGCAATGTCAGATAACCCATGTTGGCTCAGAAAACACTGGTTTTCCCCAACGTTTCCCATGTTTCCTCATGTGGAAACTGCATTTCTCCCTCCACTGTGCAGGTGTTCAGTTACCGCTGAGGCAGAAGAGTGAGGGGTAAGACTCTAATCTGTCTTTCCAGGAGTTTGGATTTGTTTGAATCCAGGTTCCAGTCTTGCAAAACAAAAATATCTGTCTTTAAAAATAATGATAGCAGTACCCAGAAACAACTGGCCTCGGCGATATTTATTTTGACTCCGCAGTCCTGTGGGAATATTTAGTGAGTTACGAACCTATCCGTCTGGGTGACAGCGGAGAACAACAGCAAGCACGTAAAAAGAAATAAAGTCTGATTTTGTGCAGCGAGCATGCAGTTGGGTTCAGACGCAGGTGGTCGCCATAGTAACCAGTCTGCAAAAACCTAATCAGACTGTTATGGAGCGCTTATGTTTTGGATTCCATCCTTCACACAGTGTGAAGTCTTGACAAGTCGCTGCGAGTCGGCCAAAAAGAGACTTGAAACAACTTTAGTGAGCGTCCAGCTGACACAGACAGCTGATGTTTCAGTGCTAACACACAGACGGATGGCGATCTTTCACTCAAACCCAACCACACACAGGCTTCTCTGCAACCGTCCGCTGAGGAACACGAGCCGGGAAGCCTAAGTGAATCTACACCTACATTTCCACATGGATGCTCGCTGAGGCTCCACTCAGAGGTCAGAGCAGCTTACAGGAGGTGCTGTCCACACTGGAAAAAATGCCCCTCTCAAAACAAGAAAAACAACTTAGCTCAAGGAACTTTTACCTTGAAATAAGTGAAAAATCTGCCAATAGAACAAGTGAAAAATGGCTTGGTAAGATTTCTTGAAATAAAATGTGATATTTAGAATATTGAGATCTTAAAATTAGCTGGGAAAACTTATTGTAAACTATATTTTACCAGGATTGTCAAGCTTAGGTGTCTTAAAATAAGCCAGATATGCTAAAAAAAAAAGAGCCGTTTTTCACTCAAAAATAGATTTTTGCTTTCATGTAACCTCCTAATTTGAGATGTATTAACCCTCCTGTTGTCTTCATTTACGGGCACCAAGAAAATATTGTTTCCTTGTCTGAAAATAAATCCAAAAAATCAGCAAAAAAAATCTCCAAATTTCTGAAAATTTGCAAAACCTTCAGGAAGAATATTCCAATAATTTCTTAAAAAGTTTCCCTTAAAAGTTTGATTTTTTAAAAATCCCCCAAATTTTGCAAGAAAATTCTTGGAAATATTTTCAAAAAATGAGTAAAAATCTTCCCAAAAAAATCCTAAAAATATCTAAAGTGATTCCATATATATCAGTAAAAATTGTAATATTTTCTAAAGAACATTCACAAAAAAAAATCAACCAAAATCCAGCGAATTTCGTTCTTTTAGCATTTCTTTTTTCACCAAAAAATGTTCAAAGATTTCCCAAAAATGTTGAAAATGTGGACATCAGAAGTTTCACTGTGAAAATATTTTTTTTCCACATTTTCAAACTTTAAACCGGGTTAATTTTGACCTGCAGGACGACACGAGGGTTAAACTCATTTTGAGTTTTCTTGTAAAATTCAACTCAAAACAAGATCATTTCAAGATTGTTTGACTTAACAAGATATTTAAGATGCATTGTCTTAAAACAAGTCCCTCCATCTGCTGAAATGTCTCTTGTTAAGTGAATTTATCTTAAATCAAGAGACATTTTGACTAAAAATAAGACAAATAGACTTGGTGAGATTTGGAGTTTTTGCAGTGTAATTATTTTCTCGTATGCCTGCCAAAAACCATCAACGCCCAGCAAGACGTCTCCTTTTTTTTTTTGTTGCTAAGGAGTGGAACAGATGGCGGAGCTGCCCTGCAGAGCTGCATGTGCACAGAGGAAAACTGCTGATGTGAAACATTCTATAAGCAAACTACAAAGCCAGACCACAACTGACCCCCCGTGATACCGTGTACGTTCACCAGCCTCACCCTCTAATATCTCTTTACAGCTTCCTGCTGCCCACTCAAACACTTAGTGGTTGCTAAGGCAACGCTGCTGCTCCCTCATTTGGGAACACTTAAAAATTAGTTTGACAAAAAATGTTGACTCAAGGCCTTGTTAGCATTTTCTGGAGTAGCGGTAGCCACAATCTAATGCACTGCACCTCACAAAAGGGAGATTTAACACAAATATAACTCACAATTAAAGGCTTAAAACTACAATTTCTACAGTTTGTTAGTTGGGGATATGACATTGGCCCCATTTTTGTACACTATTGTGATGAAATTTTGCCAAACTGGCACCATTAAAATTGGCTATTAGCAGCTCCTGTCTTCAGTTTAACCATGGATGTGTAGACAGGTATCAATGGGTTACTATGACACCGAATAAAACTTAAAAATATGGTAATTCTTCAGCTTAGGTAATAAGAGCCATCATTTTTATGATTTCTAAACAGATTTATGGATGTTTATTGACAGTGGACATCAGAAATACTGACAACCCATGCAACAGTAAGTCATGCTGAATGTAAAACTGTCAAGACTTTGTTTTGTTTTGATTCCAGGAGAGAGTCTGATGTTTGACAGCGAGGTAGCAGTAAGGGTTAAAAACCTCTATTTGGGGGTCGTACAGTAAACTCTGTACTTCAAATGAGACCATGACTTGTAGTAAAAATAACCAGAAAAAGTTATTAGTTGGACCTTGAGCTAAGATATTACAACTGTTTCTAAAATGAGAATAAGGTTTTGGTCTTGTCCATGTGGAACATGGAGGTATTTAGGGTCATGGATACACGTTTAGAGCATCAACGGCATGTACTTTTTGTGGTGAATTTCCATGTTTTTGCTGGCACATTCAAAAGTTTCAGTTCAATTTTTGCTCTTTTTAGGGTGATTTTGCAAATTTTTTGTGCCGAACTTGAGTTTTTGTCGCAATTTCACCAGTTTTGTGGTAATTTTGGTATTTTTTGTGGTGATTTTGGGTGTTTTTCATGGCATATTTGAACCTTTCAGGGTAATTTTGGCTCTTTTGGGGTGATTTTGTGTCTTTTTGGGGTAATTTCGGCCATTTTTAATGGAGATTTTCCAGCTTTTTTAGCTTAACTTTGAGATGGACTTAATGAGAACACAATCTAACCTCTGGTCCATTAAGAAGCCCCCTAGATGAATGCCATGAATTACCCAATCAACATGCAGGAGTTGAGATTTGCAATGACACCCTTTAGTTTGTAGGTTTGCAAAGAAGTTTACATGAATATTCAGAAATAGATTAAAGCGCAATCCCACCGATGGCCACTAGATGCTGCATCCAAAAAACCCCCTTCCATTCAAAAAGCTTCGACTTCTCTCTACAAACCCTAGTTTTTAACAAGTCATTATGGTCTCAATCGCTAAATCTAACCCATATAATAAGAGTGCTGGTAGTCATTTCAGCTGCTCTGCTAATAAGATTGGAAGGACTATTAAAGGCTTTGATGTCTGCTCCAACTCTACACTTCTGACGGCTCCATTTCATCTAATCTCAGCAGGTGACATTGTGACTGATGACACTGTGTGCTCACTTTGTAGTAACTAATCAGACCATCAAAGTAAAATGTCAGGGAAAAGGAAAATCCCCCGAGTTTATTCAAGCTGGGAAAGACAAGTACAGAGAGCAGTGCTTATCACCTGTGCTGAACAGTATTCTGGATGAGTGCATCATTGTGGTGATTGTAAATCTTCTAAGCTCACAGAAAAGACAACTTTGACTACAGAAAGATAAAGATGGAAAATACTGGAAGAAATTAGATTATTTATCACAGTTTATTTAAGAGTGAATTACTTAGTGGATCCTGATTGATACTAGATTTTACAATACTGACATTAAGGCCAATATTTGTAATATATATATATATATATATAAACATACGTATTCTAGAGTTACACTGAAAGGGGAAATTATTATTGAGAGTCTAGTTATGCATTTTACAAACTAGTTACCGTAAAGACACCACTTGACTCCGCACCATCGTCTGCTCAATTGTACTCTGCTGCATGTGCTGCAGCAAGCGCTAATAGCAACTTAAACCGCAATATGTTTGGAGGAAAAATAAGGTAGATATATAGACTTAATATGTATGTTTTTGTTGCTTTTTGATGTTTCACATTAAAGCTTTAAAACTTTGGAAACCTTTTTTAAATTGTATTTTTGCAGTATTTATTTATGTTTTTTTTTTAACTTACATATACCTGCATTGTACTGATTTCATTTTGGATTGGAGTATATAAACAAGATGCAACCATAAAATCTGTCCACCCTGACAGTAAATAACACATTTGGAGTTTGTATTATCCTGAGCTTGACAGGGGACTTCAGAATAAAAGTCTGTCCTCTTTTCATGTCAAAGCCCCCTGACAGATGCATGGCAGACTACCTGGACCCCTTTATCATTTAGTAAATCCTCTAAACTCCACTAAGGAAAGGAGTCACTTCACCTGCCGGTCATGAGCTGGCTCCTGGACGGGCTGCACAGCGGCTGCACGTAGTAATTCTCCAGTTTCACTCCCTGCGCTGCCAGCCGGTCCAGAGTGGGAGTTTTGATCTCGGAGCCGTGATAGCCGACGTCCCGGAAGCCCTGATCGTCCACCAGGATGAAGACGATGTGCGGCTGAGAGCTTCGCTTGTCGAACTCGTTGCCCCGGTTGCGCAGCTCGGCGTTCCAGTTTTCCCACGACATCTGAACGCTCCACGTCTGAGAAATGATGAAGCTGAGGAACAAACTCAGCGGGACCCACAAGATAAACATGGTTCAGGAGGATTTCTAGACCCGGTTAGTGCTGCTCCGTGCGTCCGGCGGCGTGTTGCACATGTTCAGGGGGAACAGCAACACTTGGAAATCGGGTTCGCATCGTGTTCACTCCTTTTCCTCTCCGACCACACAGTCCTCTGACAGCTTCGCGGTTTGTGGGCGACAGTGAAAAAAAAATCACAGATGGTGCGTCCACGTGGAAATCAAACGCATCTCCTCCAGCTGCAAATGTCCACAACTTCACAGAAACCCACGGGGAGGTTTTGTCACCGCATTCAGGCTCATTCCTCCCTCCAGCTGTGGAAGTTTGTGTCAAAAGATGCGCAAAGTTTCCGCGGCGGAGACGCACGGTGGAGATGCCGGTGCGCGCAGCGGAGCGCAGATGTCCATCCTGACGCACCGCGGTGCTTCCATGCTCAGAGCGCACAGACGACTGATCCAAACACCGAGCTCCTCTGGAGGAGGAGGAGGCAGGTCCTCAGATCCCTGCAGCTCCCAGCGCTGCACTTTATCGTGGTGCGTTCACTGGCAGCTCGGAACATTCTGGAGACGGTGTGGAGAGATGGAGGAAACGCTGTGCTGCTAGTTTTTTGGTGTATTTTCAGTGTTGCATTTGGGGTTCGCTTTAAAAAAAAAAATAAATTAAAAAAAAAATATATATATATATTTTTAAATTTTTTTTAAAAGATAATAATTTGTCATTTTATAACCATTGGCGAGAAAATTACAGTATTTTCAGTTTTTAAATCTGAAAAAATATTTAAATAAAATTTTTAAATAAATAAATTTTTAAAAATATATTTTACGGGTATTTGCTTTTGTTTGAAAGTATAAAAAGTATACATTTTTATATTGACTCTAAAAAAGTCCCAAAATTTACATTTTGTCCACATCCAAATCACAATTATTACAAATAATATTTTGAATTTTTTTGTTATAACATTTGACCTTAAAATTACACTATTTTTAAAGTTTTAAAACAGCAAAATACTTGATTTTACAGATATTTGTAATTTTTCATTTTATATATATATATATATATATATATATATATTGAAAGACATGATACATAATTTTTTAACTGTTATTTTACAGATTTCCTCTTTCTTGTTAAATTACAGATATCTAGTAAATCCCATGTTGACTGTAAATAAATGGCTAAAACGTCTGTATTTTACAGTTTGCTCTTCGACTAGTAAATTCACTATTTTTGCTGTATTTAAAATAGCAGAAATATCTTTTTTATAGATATTTGCTATTTTATGAAAGGAATATTCTGTATATTGGGGATAGAAAAAACTGTATTTTTCCCCCAAATTGTCCCTATTTTGTGGAATTACTGATAAATATCTATTGAAATTGCAGATGGGAAAAGGCATTAATTTACATGTGAACTGTTAAAAACAACAACAAAAAGAACAAGTGCAAAACTGTAAACAATGTCCACATCATAAATATGTATTTTACAGACAATAATTTGTTGTTTTACATTTGACCACAAAATTACTTTTTTGCTTTTAAATTAGCAAAAACTATAATTACTTCACAGATTTTTTGCTGTTATTTGAAGATAAAATTGTGTAAATTAAAATAAGTATTTTTACAAATAGCTTCTTTTTCCCAGTCCCAGTAAAACTCCTGAACAAAAGGAAAAAGGTGCTGATTTCTGCATTATCAGCATCATCTATTTCACTGCTCATCAGCCTCACACACTAACTACATCCCATTAGTACCCATTAGTATCCATCTTTCAACACCATTGATCTGTTTTCAATGTAGCTCCTCTTGTTTTTCTTTTCTGGATTTACACTCGGGGCATTTGATTTATGTGTCGGCCCTGGAGAGGAGGCACGTGAATGACAAAAACAGAGCTGGAGAGATACATTTACATCCTCCTCCTGAAATACAAGTGCACAGAGGTTTAGTGATGCATGAAGTGCAGATTGAATGGACAACCAATCTGAGAATAAGGGCTGTGGGACGGCTGGAAGCATCAAACTGTGGTTTTCAGGCTCTATCGCAACTTTTAACCTAAATTAATTCTCTTTATCCTCCCATCAACTGGAATACCTGGGCCATAGGTCTATAAATCGGGTGTAATCATCACACTGACTTTGATCTTTACTGATCTTTACCAGCATGAAACCTCTAAACAGGATTTAAAGTGAGTCGTTATTTCAGGTTTTTACATATTTCTCACGAGTTCTGCCATTTCTTTGTTTGGTCATCTTACTATCATGAGCTGAAACCCTTTTTCAGACACTGAACATTACTAACTTAATCATGCTGTGATGGGACAGCTTTGCACTATTCAGACATTTTTAACGTTCCTTGCAGGTTTACTCACTATTACACAAAGAACCACGGCATGTCTGCAAAATTTGCACATCTAACACATGTAAATAACTACAGGAGGTCCTTGACTTGCGTCAGAGTTTTGTTCCTACAGTGTGACGTAAGTCAGAACTCTGGTGAAAATGTAAACAAAGTCATTGTGTGCATCACGAGATCGATCAGTTTACATATTTGTACAACTACAGTAATGAAAACAGTCATTAGCTCACATTGAAACACAACTCAGTAGGAAAATACCAGAGAAAATGTAAACAAAGCCGTCTTATAGCGTTGCGTGACGACGTATTCATCCGCTCCGCTCACCAACTAGTTCCACTGAACCAGTTCTGACGTAATGAAACGCCATAAGTCGAGGGCGTCGTAAACCGAGGACCTCCTGTAATTACCCCAAAACACAAATACTGAGTTTACTTAATTAAAGATTTATGGATCTATTCTGCAGAAAATAAAATAAAAATAAATAGACCTGGTTACATGATGTAAGATTCCAATTTATGTGACATCTCTAAATAAAAGAGCAAACTGCTGCTCTATCAAATTTAAAGAAGCCGATTTTGGTTTTGATCCATGGAACACTTCCCAAAGAAATATTCAATCTTGTGCCTTTTTGAACATTTAAGCATGCAAACATATGTAGTAGACTCCCAAATAAATTTATTAACCTATCAATGTGTATAATATGGGTTCTGAATTAGTAGCAGAAATGACATCTAAATTAATTAATGGATGGATGGGGGGAAACACAAGTAAAAGCTTTGTAAACTAATGGTGAAGTAGCTCCAAATAAGCCCCAGAAAGGTGACAGGCCTGCAGGTATGAATTTATAAATATTGGAAAGAGTTTAAAAGGGTAAATTTAGCCCAAAAAAAGTACTTATGAACAAACAAGTGTTTTAAAAAGTGTTTTTCTAAATATCAGGCTTTGAGGGTGTTTGTTGACTCACAGGTGATGCAGCAGCAGCAGCAGCAGCGTCTAAGCAGTGCTGACCTACAACTGGCCATGTTAGCCTCAACTGCTGCTTGTGATATGAAGAGGCCTGCTGTGAGCTGCTGAATCGGTCCGGAGGTGTCTGGGGACCCGTACAGTGCTGCTGTGAAAGACCCTCACATCCCATAACGCTCAGGAGCCTGGAGGTGCACAGCGAAAACACACCCAATAACCCAGCGCTATGGAGACAGGAATAAATTTCCTGCTTGGAAAACAAAGTTGACAGATTGGAGCGTCCAGAGCAAACAGCATGAAGGAGAGAGTCTCCGACGTGTCTCAGCAATGCTACCAGCACGAGCGTCATTTAACCCTCATGTTGTCTTCATTTACGGACACCAAAAATATTGTTTCTTCGTATGAAAAAAATCCAAAAATTCAGCAAAAATTTGTAAAACCTTCAGGATGAAAACTCCAATAATTCCTTAAAAGTTTCCCTTAAAAGTTTTATTTAAAAACAATCCCCTAAATTTGACAAGAAAATTATTGTAAATATTTTCAAAAAATGAGTAAAAATCTTCCAAAAAAATCCTAAAAATATCTAAAGTGATTCCATATATATCAGTAAAACTTGTAATATTTTCTTTAAGAACATTCACATAAAAATCAACCAAAATCCAGCGAAATTCGCTGGATTTTGGTAGATTTTTATGTGAATATTCTTAAAGAAACATTTTTAACATTTCTTTTTTTCCACCAAAAAATGTTCAAATATTTCTCAAAAATGTTGAAAATGTGCATATAAGAAGTTTCACTGTGAATTTTTTTTTTTCCCCCACATTTTCAAACTTTAAAATGGAACAATTTTGACCCGCAGGACGACACGAGGGTTAATGAATTGTTTCAGCGCATGGTGAAATGAAATGTTCACTTCCTTCCACTTCTCTGGGATAGTAAATGAGTCAAGTCCAATTGACAAAATGAGAGCTGAGGATTGCAGGAGACTTATAGTTCCTTAGTCATGCTGTTGCACAGAAATCATTCAGAAACAATTTGGCCCATTTTAAGACATGACCTCAAGCTCTGTGACATCCTCTAGGAGCTGGGTGAGCTCGTCATAAATCACCACTCGTTTCCACACTCCTCCATTAACTGGACTCGAGGAGCCAGGCATGGATTTAGTGAGGGCCTGTCACCGAGTGTAAAACTCCCCCAGAGGCGCTCAGACCCCAAGATGCAAGGCCCCCCTGTTCCAAGAAAGCCTTTGTTTTTGTGGACGGTTTCATAAAACAGCGGGAAAGTGCCCACAGAGATGGCTGCCAAACCCCCACCATCCCCTTCTTCTGCCCACGCTCTGCTCACATCCAGACCGGCAGGACGCTGAGAGGTAATGCTCAGGCCTCTCGGTGCATATCTGGGAGCTATCCTCCACTGTAAACGCTTTGTTTTTGGGAAGCCATTAGATGGGTTGGTGGTGGGGGGACGGTCTAATTAAATTCCAGACATAATTGTTTTAAAGGGATCTTTTTTATACCATGTGGAACTGTGTCGGGTTACGACAGATTGAAGACTTTTTTCAGGACTGGTAAAGTTTTTGTTTGAAAGAACGCATTCATGGCAACCAAATGATAAATCAGAACACCTTAATTTTCTTGTAGTGCCACCAGCAGAGCACTAATTTTCACTGATCTAGCAATCCAACAAAACTCCAACAGCTCCAACAAAACTTAACAAAAGTTGCCTTGTGAACTTTAGCTAAACGTCATACCTGCCATGCTGTTAGCATTTAGCTCACAGTTGTCTAACATGGCTCTTTACATCAGTTCATGCTGCAGTTTGGATCACAACATATTATACAGAGTGCTGAGGTTACAAAACTGCCATAACCTCTACAGGTATGTATGAACCATAAACTGTAGTCGACTGAAGTGCCTTAAACCTGTATTCTTGTTAACAGCTGGCAAGAACGGAGCGTTCGAACTGGTGATTTCCAGAGTGATGGCGTCCGATGAAGGGATTTACGAATGCGACGGGACAGTGAACGTACAAAAATGGAGAGAAGTGGATAAAAATCATGGAGAGTATGAAAGAGATGGGAACTGCTGCTGTTACTCCAACCAAACAGCAGAGTCCATTAAGCTGGTTGCAAAAAAAATACAAATCTATGAGAATATTACTCCTCACTTGATTTATTATCTCAGGAAGCATTTTTCTAACGAGTTTATGGTCTCAATTGCTAGTTTAAAGATGATTTGAAGACAGCATGCTGTTCATTTAGTGAATTATGGCCACCAAAAGACCAAGATTGCGACAACCAAGTTCCAAATTTGATGCATCAAAGAAATGTCCACAAAAGTCCATCCATTATATACAATCTGTGGGACCATAGAAGAAAGATGACTAAAGCTAGCTATGCTTTGATGAAAACACTAACATTATCAATTTAGGCTACAGCTTACATTTTACTGATTGGCTGCCTTCCACTTATTAATACTAGTAGTGAACAGTGCAAAATGTTGAATACTGTAAACTGTGAGATGGTTTATATTGTGCTTGATAGCCAACGCTATGAAAGTTTTATTGAAAAAGAAGAAAAAAAAATGCATTAACCATGCTCTGTTGTCACTCAACTGCTAAAAATTCCCACCCATCCTGAGGTTCATTGTTTCTGCAAAAACTTTTTTATCTCCCCGCAGTAAATAGAAGGGTCATTATTTTTCAATGAATAAAAAGAACAACAAAGTTACACTAGATATAGTATTCTGCATTTCATCAAGAGCTGCAGGCTTCCTTCTGTTCAGGAGATATATTTCTGGGTGCCAAGTATGAACTACAGCAACATTTCCATTCATACAAAAAAGAAAAAACTTCCTGCCAGCCAGTGTAGAAGCTTTAACCCTTTTGGCTGTGTTTGCTGCAGTATGTCAACGTTTCCGTACGCTCCTGAAGTTTAAAAACAAAGGGGGAGCGACCCAAGTGTAAGAAGAGTCGGAGCTGAAGTGTTGACATGCAGATTATAGATCACCCACATGATCTGTGGCACTCAGCCGGCTCGAGTTGTTGTGTCGGACATTCCAGAGAGACTTGGAGCAGGTGGAGCCTACATAGCTACACTACAGTACCTGGAGATAAACCCCGATTAGCTGATAGAAGGGGAATGTCAGGTAAGTTGAGATTTGATTGTTGAGATGCATTACTTCTGGTATTTAGCTCATTTGCTTGTAGCACTAGCTAGCGTGGAAAGAGGTTCCACAGGGTTCAGTATGTGTAAAACAATGTAGTTAGTACAAAGTCCCACAAAGACGATGATCGTCCTCAAGAACCTCCGTCCCCAGGTGAGCCAGTATCTGGATCCACTGCAGTTCGCCTACCAACCGAACATTGGAGTGGATGATGCAGTGGTCTACCTGCTTCACAGATCACTGACTCACCTGGAGAAACCCAGCAGCACTGTGAGGGTCATGTTCTTTGACTTCTCCAGTGCTTTCAACACCATCCAGCCTTCTCTGCTCAGGGTGAAGCTTGAAGGAGCGGGAGTAGACTGTCACCTGGCTGCTTGGACCATCGACTACCTCACCAATAGACCACAGTACGTGAGGCTTCAGGACTGTGTGTCTGATGTGGTAGTCAGCAGCATGGGGGCCCCACAGGGGACAGTGCTCTCCCCCTTTCTCTTCACCCTGTACACATCGGACTTCCACTACAACTCTGGGAGCTGTCACCTCCAGAAGTTCTCCGATGATACAGCCATTGTTGGGTGCGTATCTGAAGGGGACGAGCGGGAGTACAGGATGGTCATCTCTGACTTTGTGGACTGGTGTGAGCGAAACCATCTGCAGCTCAACGCCAGTAAGACGAAGGAGATGATCGTGGACTTCCGCAGGAGGAGGACACCCCGGACTGCACCGGTGAACATCCAGGGTTTGGACATTGACATGGTGGACACATACAAATACCTGGGTGTTCACCTCAACAACAAACTGGACTGGACACACAATACAGAGGTTCTGTACAAGAAGGGCCAAAGTCGTCTCCACCTGCTGAGGAGACTGAGGTCCTTTGGAGTGTGCAGGACTCTGCTCAGGACATTTTATGACTCTGTGGTAGCGTCTTCTATGCAGTGGTCTGCTGGGGAGCAGGGAGCACTGAAAGGGACAGAAAGAGACTAAACAGACTGGTCAGGAGGGCTGGTTCTGTCCTGGACTGTTCCCTGGACTCCATAGAGGAGGTGGGTGAGAGGAGGATGTTGGCAAAGCTCACATCCATCATGGACAATCCCTCTCACCCACTGCATGACACTGTGGGGTCTTTAAGCAGCTCCTTCAGCAGCAGACTGAGACATCCACCCTGCAAGAAAGAGCGCTATCGCAGGTCCTTCATTCCATCTGCCATAAGACTTTACAACATCAGCATCACTGGCTGATGTTAACATAAACTGGACTATATCATTACCACCCCAAACCATAAAATTTGCACAGACATTCTTGCACTGCACATCTTTGCACTTTTAAACTTTATTTTTATTTTTTCTGTTAAAAATTTTGCCACCCTTGTATATATTGTAAATAAAACTGCTGTAACAATGTAAATTTCCCCTGGAGTGGGGAGAAATAAAGAACTTTATCTTTATCTTATCTTATCTTATCTTATCTGACACAGACAATACTATCATATCATCCTGAAAAGATACTGTACTACATTACACATTACAGTGAATAGTTTCCCATCTCTAGCAGACACAGGACACATTATTGTTCATTTCAAGTCATGTTTCTTGATCTCTGCTGAATAATTCTATTATTTCCTTTGGTCTTAACTGTCTTGGTTTTCTACCAACCCCTAAGAAAACTACCTGGATATTTCTATCTGCTCTATGTTCCAACAACTGCTTCCTAAGTTTGTCTACTTCTTGGTGCTTGATAGGTAGTTCCAGGCCATAAAACTAAAATTTGGCACCACAAGACGTTGAGAAAATTGCAGGTTGGGGGATCATTTTCTGTGGGTTAGACACCAGGAAGCACTGCGTTCACTGCACATGCCATCGTCTTTTCATTGTCAGTATGAAAATACAGATTGGTGCAGTTTTAATCTAACACGACAGACTCTACTCAGGAGGAAAATGCTGCAAATTCCTTCCTAGTTAAATGCAGCTTCTGTTACTTCGCCTGCTGCAAATGAATCAGTCCCATAGTTTATGCTAGCTACTGAATATACTGTCCAGCTTTTTTCTGCTACTCACTGCTATTTAGGAGATTGTTCAGGTAATTTACATCGTCTCAGTTAAGACAGACTCTATGCAATTGGTGTTCCGTCAAACTTTTAATGCAGTGTTCTGCTTCTTCTCTGCAGAAATTCAGTCAAGCAAACCATCTGGAAGCAACTTATTCCTCCCTTATACCAATCTGGTGAGTCAGCTAATCCCCCCCAACTAAAGGCTATGTGATCTTCTGACCTTCCAGCAGATCCACTCCAAATAAAATGTCTGGTTGGTGTTAAAAGTTCCAATGAGCAGCAGGCGGTCCCAGCAAGGAGCGATTAGGAAGAACAACAGCAGAGCGCTTCACAACAAATCAGCAGCCAGCAGCAGCTCCCTGCTTTTTACGGGCCTGACTGGGCAGAAACCAGCTGCTCTGCCAACACTTCATGTTTACCAGCCATTTTTGCTCAACAATAACTTGCAGAGTTTCACACAAAGGGAAGCATTGTTGAGATAATTACCTATTTCAGGATGTCTTGGATGGATTCTGATGTTTTTATTAACTGGATACAATAACATCAGCGAGTCAGAGGCTGGTGCTTGATGTGGACACTGCAAAAACTCCAAATCTTACCAAGTCTATTTGTCTTATTTTTAGTCAGAATGTCTTATCCCACTTGATTTAAGATAAATTCACTTAACAAGAGACATTTCAGCAGATGGAGGGACTTGTTTTAAGACAATGCATCTTAAATATCTTGTTAAGTCAAACAATCTTGAAATTATCCTGTTTTGAGTTGAATTTTACAAGAAAACTCAAAATAAGTTTAACCAAAAAATCTAAATTGACCTGTTTTAAAGTTTGAAAATGTGGGAAAAAAAATATTTTCACAGTGAAACTTCTGATGTCCACATTTTCAACATTTTTGGGGAAATCTTTGAACATTTTTTTGGTGGAAAAAAAGAAATGTTAAAAATGTTTCTTAAGAACATTCACAAAAAAAACCAACCAAAATCCAGTGAATTTCACTGGATTTTGGTTGATTTTTTTTTTGTGAATGTTCTTAAAGAAAATATTAGAAGTTTTACTGATATATATGTAATCACTTTAGATATTTTTAGGATTTTTTTGGAAGATTTTTACTCATTTTTTGAAAATATTTACAAGAATTTTCTTCCCAAATTTAGGGGATTTTTTAAAATAAAACTTTTAAGGGAAACTTTTAAAGAATTATTGTAATTTTCTCCCTGAAGGTTTTGCAAATTTTCATAAATTTGGGGAATTTTTTTGCTGATTTTTGGGATTTTTTCAGACAAGGAAATAATATTTTTTTGGTGCCCATAAATGAGGACAACAGGAGGGTTAATACATCTCAAATTAGGAGGTTACATGAAAGCAAAAATCGATTTTTGAGTGAAAAACTGCTTTTTTAAAAAAAAAAATAGCATGTCTGACTTATTTTAAGACACCTAAGCTTGACAATCCTGGTAAAATAGAGCTTAAAATAAGTTTTTCCAGCTAATTTTAAGATCTCAATCTTCTAAATATCACATCTTATTTCAAGAAATCTTACCAAACCATTTTTCACTTGTTCTATTGGCAGATATTTCACTTATTTCAAGGTAAAAGTTCCTTGAAATAAGTTTTTTTTTCTTGTTTTGAGAGGGGCATTTTTTCCAGTGGATGGTTGTAATCGGATCTTAAAATGATATAAGCTCTATCGTCTCCATCGCATCCACAGTCCTAAGCTGCTGCTGACTGCTTTGTCTGCATGTCAGGCATGTTCCAGCACAGAAACCTCAGCGGGTTGAGAGAATAGACCCTGTTTGTTCCTGCTGGGCTCAGTTCAAGCTGCTGCTCTCCCCAGATAGAATCGCTGTGTGTTGGCTTTGACTGGAGCTGCTGAGGCATTCTCGCCTGTCACCACACAGTTGATGCCTGACAAACGCCGGCTTCTGAGGAACTTTAATATGTGCAGACACAGTTTAAAGGTTTTTGTGGAGAAAAAAAATGGAAGCATAAGGGACTGTATGAAAATTAACGGTGAATAAGTAAGAGTAGTCAAAGAGGGCTTTCCCACTTTTGTTATGCCAGATTTAGATTTTTATTTCATTTTCCTTTTAGTTTTATTTGAAAAAAAAATGACTTTATTGTTGGAGTAAAACTTTGTACCACTTTGTCCTTTTTTGTTGTTTTTGTTGCTGAAATTTTCTTTTCATTTGAATTTAAAAAAACAAGTTAATACAATTCCAAAGCATATTGGATTTATTGCTTTTCCAATATTTTCATTTTTATTACATATTTTTTTTCGTTTTTGGATAACAGGAGAACAGGGGAGCTTGTGCTTGGTAATTATCTTCACATCACTTAATAAAAAAGAATAAAAAGAAAAGCATATGAAGAAAGCACTTTTTCTTTTTTTTTTTTACATAATTTGGGCAATTGTCAGCTGATCTGTAATGACCAATTTGGTGAATATGTAAAAACTATTGTGCACACCTTCAATTCCTCATGCATGTTTAGTTTTTACAAACAACTAAACTGTAACTGTACACTATTATAATTGTTTTAATTCAATATTATAATGTCATTTAAAGATATTGGGAGTTGAGTCCAGGAAAGGGTTCAGTGAAAATATGAATAATTTTAGGAAGGGCCTTGCTGTATTTTATTTAAATTTACATTTACTTTATTTTCCAATGAAATGTAAGGTTCAGGGTGTCTCCAGTGCCACTAATTTTCATACAGCCCCTGAGTCAAATCAGAGCAATCGGAAGCAAGATGAAAGATCCGTGGCCTCGTCTCCTTGCACTCATGTCCTTGCGAAAAACTGTCTTGCGAAATTCTGCGCCACAGAAGCAGCCGTGCAGCTGATGATCGCCCTGATGGCGGCCTTGACACCCTGAGTGAGTGCAGATGAGGGGAAGATAAGGACAAAGTGTTGAGAAGAGTAAGATCCCCCCAGACAAAGCCGGTTTAGCCCCTCAGGTGGAGAGTGTTGAAGCGAAGGTATGCCTGCTAAGTGGACACCCTCGTTTCATCCTGGACTTCCAGATTCACATCACAGCACGAGGCCAAGAGCAAAAGCAGACAAAACAGATCTGGAGGTAAACGGAATAGCTGAGGTTCACCCAGACATGAGACGGTGTGAGACCATGAGGCTGATGTCTGGATTATCGTCAGATATGGAAGTAAACTTTGAAAGATCAAGAAGATGGAGCTCCAATGAGATTAAAGGGTTTGCTCAGTTATGTTGTGAGATATCTGAGTTTTCAGCCTCCAGATTCACTTGCAGCTGAAATAGCAAAATTACCTTTAACAGTGATGGGCAGCTTGTATAAAACTCTGGCAGGTACTTACTGAACATTCTTGCATTCTAAACGTGAGCCTCATTGCCTTGATAGGTGTTATTACAGATTCTACCATTCAAGATTTCTATCCAAGTCTTCATATCTTCCAGGTACATTGGGGATTCCCGTGTTTTCCTCATCACTCAGAAGCCAGTAATTGTCTTTCTAATTGCAGCACATAGTTGCTATCTTCCCAACTCCCCATAAACTTCATAAATAGGCCGTTGTTCCAACTTTACTTACAGATACAATTTGATTTTTTCGCCATGTGGGGGCCCTGGAATGAACTGTGAACACAACCGACTATTATCACCTTATAAAGTTCTTATGGCTCATGGCGTACATCCATTTGACACATCCACGTCCAACATTCACTCTCTTTTGAGTGCTGGAGAAGCTACTTGGCTCTTTAGCTGCTAAGTCTCTCACTATGTTCAGACGTGATCAGTCCATCATCATTCCTATACATGTGAGCCAGTAGGGACCTCCTCCGTCTTCTAGGAGGCTCAGCATGTGCATCATCATCCATTCTGATCATTCAGAAACACAAAGTAACACCAGTAACGTTGGCGACCTCTCGCAGTCGTATGACTAAGAATCTGTTTCACCCTGGAGCAGGACAAAACAGAACTTTATAAGCAACAGGGTGTATTTTAACCCAAAATACGATCAGTTCCTAAACCTAACTGAGTAATTTTGGTGCCTAAACTCAACCAATCGCCATCAGAAAATGTAAGTAAGCGCTGAGTGAGCAAAAGTCAGAGGAAGTCCTGAGTGGAAAAAATACCACAGTAATTATGGCCAAAGAAGGAACTCAAACTCAAATTCCTTCTTGAATCACAAATTGTGAACTTTAGGTCCTTTTCATGAGTGCTAAATTGGAGCTCCACCACTGTTCAATGAGTTGATAAAGAAGGAAGTCCCTACTGGATCGTAAGTATGGGAATAATCAGCAATGATAACTGCCATTTAATGGGCTGATAACATTGAAAGTTGGTGCTATAATCACCAGCTAGTTCCTTATTTCTTCTTTTCACTGCTGGGCGCAGAGTGTGCAGGTTTACTAGCTATTTCACAGACAATAGCTGCCTGCTGATGGGAACAAGGCTGATGAGAGCCGTGAGACTGAACCAAAACAATACAATTAAGGTAGAAATACCAAAACACAGAGAGAATAAAGTGACCTAAATCTAGGGTGAACTGCAGAGTTGATGAAAATTCTGACACATTACATATAGTTATTTGATGGATTGTAAATACATATTTAAAAATTTGAATATATGTAATATAACTGATCTGTCAACTAGTCAGACTGATCTAATATAGTATCTATATTTCCCAGCAGATAACACTTACATTATAACCTACATGTTAGCATAACTTTAAAGACTGCTTTAATTGACTGTAGATCATCGAGAGAAACGGGGCAACATTTTTAAAAAGCCATAGCATGTTTTAATCTCAAATGTTTTTGTTCAGGTTTTTGAGGTTTGTCTGTGAGATTCCTGCCTCCACCCCAACATAATGTAGATGAAGAGAATGTTTTCTTAAACCTGGACAAATCACTATTTTTAAAATTAGTATTCACACTACTGAAACATTTGAGATTAAAGCTAATCTCAAATGTGTGCAAAATGACCAGTAAAATGCACAAAATGACCAAAATTGGATGTAAAATGCTGCAAAATGACAAGATTAAAGAAAGTTGCAAAACCACCACAGAGACACACAAATATTTTAATTTGAGATTAAAATGTTTTAATCTCAAATGTTTCAGTAGTATGAGTACTAACTGAAGAAATATTGAGGTGTCCTGACCTTAAAAACCTGAACAAATCTGTGTGGCTAGACAGTTATAGGTGAATGTATTGCACTTTGCAAAAAGATAAGTAAGAGAAGGATGGGCAGAAGAAGAAAGTGCAAGAGAGACAGGTAAAGATGCTCATGAGGGAGAAATCAACAGGAGTCTGATTCATGAACCAACCTGAATCTAACCTTTAACCCCAATATGTCTGGCCAGACATTCACGTAGAATAGTGCTCTTGTGTCAAAGAAAAACACAGGTGAGCTAACATTCATACCAAACCAGCTACATGATGTCATAACCAAGCAGTTGCAACCCAACACCACTGACCTAGCGGCACAACGCTAATAATTTTAATCTAAGATGACTGGATAATGAATAAGTTAGTGCCTCGGTCGGGTAAATCACTTCCACCGAGGCAATGTAATATCTATTAGCGTTCGCTTCTGTTGTTGCTCCGCTGTGGTTTCTGCTGGCCACGTGCACAGCTGGTCCCCAGTGCAGCGCTCACCTAGCGTAGCCGCTGCTTAATGTGTTATCCAGCTGGCTCAGATGACTGTATCAACAAGACCTGTTTTTGCTTGGCGCACTTTCAGTTAGCACGACCTCCCCCCCAGCCCCCATCACCAAAACAGGTCCCTACAGCACACGGGAAAGCCATCTGTGACGCCTGGGGCCAAAGGGTACCTCTGTGGATAGAAAATGTCCTCATGGTATTATAAAATGTTTAACATCCACCAAAAGAATGGATTGTCAGGTGAAGTTAACTCTTGTGGCTTGAGTGATGATTCTGGCATCAGGCCGGTGTTTTTCTTTGGTCGAAAGCCAGATTCTGGTGGCCTCTGCAGAAGCTCTGAGAACTTTATGACTTCTCTTTTTATCCTGATCTGCCCCTCTGGCAATAAAGACCAAATAAACACGAGATAAAGAGACCGCTAAAGGACAAAACAGAAGCAGGACGCTGGATTGGTTCTGGAGTTGAGGGTCCTGCTGCACCTCCAGGTGCATCTGGAGGTGCTGATTTAGCTGCTGCATGGTGGAAAAGTGTCTGCATTTGTGTCCTAATTTGGTGTACATGCAAAGAATAATTTAATATGAGCAAACAAAACTCTGTTTTATTTGCATGTATATATGCACTACCATTCAAAAGTTTGGGGTCACTTAGAAATGTCCTTATTTTTGAAAGAAAAGCATTTTTTTCAATGAAGATGACATTAAATGAATGATAAATCCAGTGTAGACATTGTTAATGTGGTAAATGACTATTGTAGCTGGAAACAGCTGATTTTTAATGGAATATCTCCATAGGGGTACAGAGGAACATTTCCAGCAACCATCACTCCTGTGTTCTAATGCTACATTGTGTTAGCTAATGGTGTTGAAAGGCTCATTGATGATTAGAAAACCCTTGTACAGTTATGTTAGCACATGAATAAGAGTGGGAGTTTTCATGGCCAACATGAATTTGCCTGAGTGACCACAAACTTTTGAACGATAGTGTATTTGCAGATATAATGCCTTAACAGACTGAGAACAAGGAGGGACAGCAGTGAAACTAAAGTAACATGAGCTCAATGGAAAAGGCTATTGGTTATTGAAGACTCTTTTAGGAAATGATGAGGGTCCAACTGGTTGTCTGTGCAGGGGGGATGACATCAGGAAAGATGAGTCAGCGTGGATGATCAGGAAAACCTCTGTGACATCTGCTTTCGTCACCCTTTAACCTCCCCCCACTGAGAAACAATCCATCCACTGTCCTGGTTACTAATCCCTTTCGTCCTCCGAATACACACCCACATACAGATCCTCCAGCGTCCTCACCAACACATTGATCTTATTTGCTGGGTGGAGCAGCAGTAAGGAGTTGGGGGTTTCTATCTGTGCCAAACCGGTGATCCAAGGCCAGCGCACAGAGCTTGGCGCTTCCCACCAGCCATCAAACCCATTACTGCACATCTGAACTGTGGGATCTGCATCTACGTAGGTGTGTTGTGGTGCTCTTTCTGACCACAGTGTAAGCCATCCTACTTACACGGGATACAGTGGAGAAGCTCTGCAAGCGTTTAGCCAACAGACCAAATTCATCAAACATCAAAGAAGGAACTGTGGTGGGTATGTAAATCAGAAATAATGGTGTGTTCATGCATGCCAATGGTAATCACTATGGTATAAGATCAGTAGGGTAGATAATTAGCCGGGATGGAGTTCTGTGGTGGTTCCATATGTAAAAAATCCAAAAATGGCTGCGGCTTTTTCACTGTGCTCAACTTCAGAGGGAACCAGGCTTAAGAGCAAGCCTTTACTTTTAATTTCCCATCATATATAAGCATATTTTACTATATTTTAGCAACAAAAAAACCCATCTGTTGTCTGTTCCCTTCTTGCGTTATCTTGCTCTTGCCATTAATGCAAACACAGCATGTCCAGTTCATTCCAGTGGATCAGGGGCCAATGCTCCCCTTCTCTGGAAGACTTTTACTGTGAATTATTGCATGGCACGGTAGAACCAGTTGGAGTTAATGAAAATACCAGTAAGCACAGTGAAAATGAAAAAATTATATGTTTAATAGAGCTACACATGGGTTGTACTTAGCTTCACATCTCCATTCATCCATCCATTATCTATACTGCTTAATCGTCATTAGGGTCGCGGGGGGGCTGGAGTCTATCCCAGCTGACTTAAAGTGAAGGCAGGCGACACCTACATATACAGATAAACAATCATACTGCAGATAATTTAGAGTTACCAATTAACCTCGGCATGTTTTTGGACTGTGGGAGGAAGCCGGAGAACCCGGAGGAAAACCCATGTATGCACACGCAGAACATGCAAACTCCATGCAGAAAGATCCCTGGAAGGCGGGGACGTGAACCAACTGCAAGCTGAAAGTGCTAACCACCAAGCCAGTAAAGCCCCAGTTAACGGCCATGGGCTGGATTTGAACCCATGACTGCAGTGTCGGGGACTAGAGCCCCTGTTTATGGGTCTGGGCGCCCTGGTTTCACATCTCTACAAAGTTTAATCTTCACGACTAAAAGCTTCCACCACTTTACAGAAGATGGGAAGATAAGGAAACTGTCATCCTAACTGAGTGGTGAAAAGACACCACTGGTAATAGAGAGGCATTGCTCAATACTTAGCTAATACCATCCTGTCAGTCAAGCATGGTGGTGGCAGCATCATGATATGGGGGTGCTTTTCAGCAGCAGGGACAGACAGACTGATTAGAACTAAGGGAAGGTTGAATACAGCCAAATATAGGGAGGTCCTTGAAGAAAACCTGCTCCAGAAAGCAGTAACTTGAGACTATCTTTCAGCATGACAATACCCCAAAGCAAATAGCCCAGACATCACTGGGAGAAATCTCTGACTTTCACTGAGTGATCCCTCAAAGAATGGAATTAAACCCCACAGAACTTTTGTGGAAAGACCTGAAGATGGCAGTTCCCAGACGCTTCCCATCCAATCTGATGGAGCTCTTGCACATGCTAGGAAAAAAACAGTGAAAGGGTTGTCATTCTGTAAATGAGAGATTTCAGTCTTTAATTTTTAGCAAACTTCAAAAAAATCCAGCTTTCACTTTGTCTGTAAGTTGATGAAGAAAAACAGCATTTTGATCTATTTAAAATGGAATCTACCACACAGAAAACTCCATTAAACGTGTTTCGACAGCACATTGTAGAAACTACCTTATCTAAACTACAATCTAGTTGCTCTTTAGTGGATTTTTTTTCTGTCAGATAGTGTCAGATGTGTAATTTTCTGACAAACCCGCTTCATTAATCATACCATTTAATGCCATGCTGAATGTGTCAGTAAAGACGAAGCCTTCACAATCTTGGGGCTCCATCAACTGAGGTTTTATTCCACTGGTGAGGTTACTTGATTTGCCACAAAGAAATGTTTGTATAACTACACCTCCAATCTGCCAGCTGGGCCCTCGTCCCCAACCACGCAAAAATAGAGACACGCTGGTGTTGGTTTGTGTAAACGCTGTTACCACATTGTAAATTTTGATCATTCCTGTGGCCCAGTGTGAAACTGCTAAGCTGTACAGCCCTGCTGCGATGCATGGCTGCAAATGCTACTTTGAGGCTGTCATCAGATGTCACTCTTGTTGACGGTGTTGAGATGTGGGGGAAATTTATTTTAAAGCTTCTCATTTTACCCCTTTCCTCTCTGTTTTCTTTGAAACTTTACTCCATGCTCACAGTATCTTACTTCGGCCTCAGCATTCTAAATCGACTTTATTTTGCTGCGGATAATGTGCATCTCTCCGGCTTCCAACACAGGTAGCTACGTATGTATTGCAGTTTTCATCGTTCACTTCACACCGTGACCTCCACGCACTTCCTGCCGGGGACCCAGAGTGCCCTCTGTGGGTCAAAGGTTCCACCCCTGGACAGATGTTGTGCACACATATATTCTTTCTGCACCTCCTCATACAGTTCATCAGGTCTCCCAGCTGCCAGTGAGCCTAAACATAAACCTGGTCTCAGTATCGCAGCAGGGCGACTGGATCAGTGTGCAGATGAAAAACGAGGGTGGAAGGAAGAAAATAAGTTCCAGACCACAGATTCAAGACCCTATAAAATAGTGCACGAACAGCAGGAATATGACTGATATTTGTTATCAGTTGATCAGATTATTATTTTCTTCTTTAACCAATCAACTGCTTTGTCTATCAAGTCTCAAAGTGAAAAATTCTAACAAAATTTTAGTAGAAGATGTCTTAAGATGCTTTGATATCTGTGACCATCCGTCCAAAACTCAAAGATATTTGACATATTTACATGTACAACAAGGAAAACAGCATTTCAGAGGTTGAACTCAAAAATATTTGCACTTAAATGATTATTTGATGATTAAAATAGTTGCAAATTAGGGGACTAATTACTGCAGCTGTACTGTAAAGGGAAACATGCTGTCATTTTTCCATTCTCAGCCACCTTTCAGTATCTTATAAAGTCAAATGCAATGCTGAATAAACTGCTCAGGCTCCGGTGCTGCTGGGAAAAGCTGCTTTGCTTGCTCAATCTACTCGTAACTAAAATATTTACTGACAAAAATACAGTTTGTCGACCACAGTTGGGACCACAAATTGCAGTATAAATATTGTTGGGGTTTACTGTGTCATGTGCAAACAGTTTTTTTGCTCATAGATTAGCGTACACAGCTGCAAAACAAAGCCAACCACCGGGTGGGTGAGAACCACTTGGCACAAAGTGTGGTAGTGATTCTCACTCTTATAATGCTGATGACCCATCTGGTGAATGTGGAATCCTTCCATAGAAATATTAAGAGGGTAGCATGAGTACACTTAAGGCTTGGAATTGTACTCCATATGCACAGTAGACCTCACAAGAGATTCAACAGGTTCAGTAGGATACAATCTACGAATCCTTGTAATGCAATACAATGTAGATAGTAGTAATGCAATATAATATAATGATTCCATCTGAATCAATAAGAAATGGCATAATAGAGATACATGGAAAAATAACATCCCTGAACCCCCCTTAGGAGCCTTCTAGCCTCTTTAAGTTCACCGTTTTTATTCTATGATCTACTAACTCTGCTTTTATCCACCTCGTTTACAGAAGCTAAACTTTCCAGACAAACCAACCATATGCTACATGTCCAGCTTCAAATAGAAGACAAATTAAGTTAGTTAGATGAACACAGGGTGTGTTTGCACCTCAGAAACACAATGTTGTTAAAGAAACTAATTATATTTCCACTAAACAAGGGTCCAATTTAAGTTGTGAGGGTTCAATGTTTAAAAACGTTTAATAGGAAGAAACTGAACTAGACTGACGGTAGACGACCGTCTGCCTCCACTCCACCAGCGCCTGTTACTATCATTTGTAATACCTGAAATATCTTAAATAGCAGAACTTTTGCAGCGAGATGTGAAAAGATGAGGCTCATCATAGTCACATATAGTTTATCAGTGACTAATTCAGTGCTGTTTACTGGTCTGGTGAATCTGGACATTAGAGATCACGGTCTACAGCTTGTTCCCTCAGGAAGCATCTATTTTCACCTTCTCCATCTCTGCCAGAGCTGCACAGAGACTCTGTTGTGTCGCAACAAAACAAGGCCTGCAGCCTCAGCGGTGGAGGAGAAGCTGAATCAAGGTACATGAATAGCATTATTACACTACTGTAGGAGACTTTTAAATGAGGAAATGCCACCATCTCCCTTATACAAATGAAAAGTTCCATTTATAAGCAATAAAATAGTTCCTTGCTCAAGCCAATACACTCAGGGGTTTTACTGGTACAGTACTGCAGCAGCGTTAGCAAACTTTACGGAGCCAGTTTGCTGACTTTATGACTATTCATTGTTCTGGTACGCTGTTTATTAGCATTCACGCCATATAAATGAGACTTTTAAGCCACTGTTTGGCAAAAGGAACACAGCCTCAGTGAAAAAAATCTGTAGTACATCTGTTGCACAGTCCCACAAAATGATACTGTTGCTGATATTAACAACAGCAGCATCAAAAGCTAAAATAACACTAAATAATTAGACATAATTAGGTGAAACCGAATTGTTTGTCATGATACCAGTGGAACGTGATGCAGAGGAAAGAAATAGAACAGAAAGAGCTGACAAAGACGTATTGTATCAACATTCCATCGTGGCTTGTTAATGATTAGGAAAAGGAACTCAGTGAACAATGAATGAAAATCACCGATTCACAGATATGTAGAGATGTTTTCCTCTGGAAGAATTTATTTCAATTTAAACAATGAAGAATGTGGATCAATAAATGTTTAAACTAAGTTCCGGGAATCACTGTGTAAGCAATGCAAAGAATGCTGAGATATGATGATTACTGTGTTTTATTTTTGCATTTTATATACAATGAAAGGATAAATATCTTCTTTAAAATATTAATCATGACTTGTGAAAGGGCTAGAACATAGAAATGGTGCTAAATTTTGTTCATGTTTGTTGTTATTTTGCATATAAGACAATATAAATTACATGATATAACAACAAAAAGCAGAAAAATAGGTGTGTCGCCTAATTGGATTATATTTGTGAGTGTAAATATGAATATTAGTAGGATTTGCATGTGTGGATTGAACTCAGTGTCAATATATTGTGTAGAAAGTTAACTTGGAGAACTAAATTTATCTCATATCATACTAAAAGGGAAGTTAACCAGATGTGCATTTGTTTTACACTTAATATTCTGCTGTGTTCTGCATGTGTACGTTATTTACGGACACCGAATTGCGTGACCTAAATATGTAGCGGAAGGCAGGAATTGATGGGACTCAGAAACACCCCCACAATTTAATCAGTTGTTCCTTGTAACACGGATAAGTCCCGATAAGTCTGCAGTGGTGGATTTATAGTAGGATCACAATCATGTGATCATCAGCAGGCAGCTGATGTAGTGTTCACTTGTTGTCATGGTTACAGTGACACTGTGCCGCTATCTGGCAATGATACAGAAATCTTTAACAAATCCATGGATCCAGACTATAAGCCGCATCACTGCCAAAATCTGATCACTTGGTCCTTGTGTCATTTCTGACCTTCCATGACAATTTCATCCAAATCTGTTAGTCTGTTCTTGAGTAATGTTGCTGACACAGACAGACAGACAGATGAACCAACGCTGATTGTCACATAACTCCACCATCTTCCTTGACTGAGTAATAAGATGATACCCCATAAGTCTGATGTAAAATGTTATGCTGTCATGTCAGCTAGTAGACGAAAAGTCATAGCATGAAAAAGTAGCTTCAACAGGTTTTTGTAAATATTGCAATTTTAGAGCATAACTATCTGCTTTTTTTCTGTGTGAAACACTTCAAGAAGTGGGTCACTGAAGCCCTGATGTTGCTGATGTCGGTCGGTTGACGAATCGTCTATGGGTGAGAGTGCAGGGTTGGAGGGGTGAGGGACCTAATTACACCTCCCCCTTTATTTAATAACGTCCCAAGCAACCTCTCACAAAGGAAGCCCACAGTGGGCCTGCCCAGCTATTTATAGCCTCCCCAGTGCATGTTGGTCCATGCTGGAGGTGTGTGAGGTGGGCTGCAGGCAGTGTGTACATATAGAGAGTGTGTGCGTCCATGTGTGTGAGTGTGTGTGTCGGCCTGGTTGCTCTGACACAAATAAATGAGCAGTGTTTCTACGTGGCACACTGACTCTCTTTCACCATACATGAACTGCACTGAAAAGAGCTTTTTCAGCCTCGCTCCCTCTCTCTCGCTGGATACACAACACGGCAATGATAACACAGCTCTGTGTGTGCGCTGTGCACGTGTGCAGCTCAGATTATGATGGATCTACAGACGTGGTTAAGACGTTGGTCAGGCATTAGTCTGACATGTCACTGAAAACACACAGCGCTGGATGTAAACAAAAACTCATACACACTTTTTTTGTTCGGGACACGTTCAGGTAAACTTTATCAAACGCTAGATTTAAACCAGCTGACAGATCGCTCATTTTATTTATATATAGATATCTTTTTATATATTCTGTGTTTCTGTGAAGAGCTTTAGTGACCCCTTAAATTTTATTTCTGGTAGTTTATTTGCCAAGATTAAACTAAGGAGGAAAAGAAGTCAGTAGTTTTGAGCTCTTTTGGAATAAGTTTGGCCCAGATTTTATGAGAAAAAGATGTCAATCAATAATCTTTCTTTCCCCAACATCTTATGCCATAGATCTAAAAAGATTTTTGTCTGAAACAAGAAATATAATAGATGAGAAAGCCAACTAAATAGCAACAACAGCAGCAAGATAAAAACCTCCTTTCATTCCTTTCAAGTCTTTTCACACCAACTCTATGTACCAAATTCTATATAAAACTCTGTCTACACTGATCAAACACAACATAAAAACCTTCAACCATCTGAAGTAAAAGACACTGATCATGTCATCACAATGCAATGTTCTGCTGGGAAACCTTGGATCCTTTGACACATACCACCCACCAAACCTCGCACCCTGGCAGTGACCGCTTCAGTTACAGCTCTTTTAATGATAAATTATAAAAGTGTCGATGACGGAGAATGTCCTCACACAGCCCCTCCTCAAAACAAGCTTTTCTTTTAAGTGCTACTTGCTTTCCTGCTTGACAAGCTTGCAGTGTGGACACTCATTTTGGCCCGCAGCCTCACAAATGTGGGTAGATGATGAAATTTATAGCAGAAAGCTTGATTTTGCCTTTATTCTTACGCATAACATTTGTTTTCACTTGGGTAATTTATAGGAAAATGTCATAGTTTTGGTTAAAATACAAGCTTTTCCCAACATTTTTGAAGTTTCTGCTCCATTTTCTTGGTTACCAGTGTGATGAGTCCAACCTCATCTCATATGCAGAATCAGCCAAAATAATGTTTACACACATCAGGAAAACAAAAACTTGCATAAATATTTCAATACCACATTTATTCAGACATCATGAGATTAATAAAAGTTACCTTTGGCCTCTACAATTACAAGAGGTGCTCAAAGTGGTGGCCACTGGCTTCCAGACATTTCTGTTGTGTTGTAGATGTCACTTGTTGATGCTCCATTCATGAGGTAGCGCCATCTGTTGGGAAAACATCGTACAACAGGACACAGAGTTATCGTCATTTGATCAAACTTAGAAAGAGGAATCTATATGTATAGAAGTACTATTACAAATGAAATATTTATAAAAGTTTTTCTTTTTCTGATGTGTGTCTACCTTTTTTTGGGTGACTGTATAATTGATTGACTGAAAAGGTGCAACACAAAGGAGTGGAAAAAATAGCAAAGATATCTTGTTTCAAAATGTATTTATGATACGTTTCCAGTAAAATGTAACTTGGAAAACATTTTAGTTGCACAGGAATGTAAATTTTGGGAGACAGCAGCTCAGTGTCACAGAAGGTGCTAATAAAACACACCATATGACCAGAATGTTTTGCTTTTTTTGCATTACTGCATGGCATTACGTTTCGACAAAAGGACAAGCAAAAAGTCTAAAATGCATAGACATGGCATGGAAAATGTATGAAAAGGAGCATGTTATTAATCCCATGATATCACATTAGAGACAGGGCTGCAACATGACAACTCGGCCTCCAAACTTCCATCCATCCATCATCTATACACCACTTAATCCTGATTAGGGTTGTGGGGGGCTGGAATCTATCCCAGCTGATTTAGGGTACGTGTCCACTAGATCCGGCAATTTCCCGCATAAGACTCATTGTCTATGTGAAAGGCACCGCGTTGCATACTGGACGGTTGTGGTGTGTTTCGAGCAGCGATCTGGTGCATTTCCCCGGAGCGGGCTGCAGCTCACTTCCATAAAGTAGACACCACTTCTACTTCATGCAAATCCGATACGACGTGCAGAGGTCTGACGCATCGCGAAACTTTCGTCAAACTTCTAAACTAGCCGTCGGTGAACTAAAACGAGGACAGATTCAGCTGCTGCACAGATTATTTCTCACCTCAAATGCTTTCAGAAATACTTTTCACTGAACTGTTTTCGTAATAAAAGAGAAAGTTTGCAACCGAGCCACCACGTTGGTCTGGCTTGAAATCCAGGAGCAGACAGCTCCTGAGTCGATGTGTTTGTCCAGTCAAGGGCAGGATAGTTGGAGAAGAAGGTCGGCAGGAGTTAAACACCAGCTACTGGCCTCAAGGACACGCTCACCAAGCGGAGGCAACTTTCAGATGTGGTGCGTTTACATGCGGGAAAAATGCATCTAGTGGACGAGTAGCATCAGGGTGAAGGCAGAGGATACCCTGTACAGGTAACAATCACACTCACATTCACACCTATGCTCAATTTAGAGTTCCCAATTAACCTCAGCATGTTTTTGGACTGTGGGAGGAAGCTGGAGAACCCAGAGAAAACCCATGCATGCACAGGGAGAACATGCAAACTCCATGCAGAAAGATCCCAGGCTGGGATTTGAACCGGGGATCTTCTAGCTGCAAGGCCAAAGTGCTACCCACCAAGCAACTGTGCAGGCCCCGCCTCCAAACTTCCCAGATCCTAAATTGTTTGAGCATCCACGGGATGCGTTAGAACAAACCACACCCAGCATCCAACAAGAGCTAAAGAATCTGCCGATCGTTTCCAGAGTTCTGGCGTCTCTCTTCTCATGTCTCAAAACTCGTGGCGGTTTACTGACGCTAAAACACTACATATGACTTTACTAATAAAGAGACAACATCATTGCCATCTCAAGCTCAGATGGCCTTAATGATCCACAACAGTTAACGCTTTAGTTCTTCGTTGGGCGGCTAATGCTAACAATCTGTGCGGTGGTGGAACCAGATGTCGTGCATTATGTCCACTGATGCAGCAGTAAAATCAGACTTATGACCTTCTTCAATCATCATGACACTGTCCAAACCTCACATAAGAAGCAAGATTGCAATTCATGTAGCGGCAGTATAATTTCACTCACAGTGTTGTTTGAAGCTTAGTGAAAATGATTATAGAATAACTGTTCTATTACAACAAGCTTTGCGAAACAGCATCCACCAAATGGCCTCTATTATTCTATTAAAGTCCTTTTTTTTCTTTTTTCAAAGCATGATTTCATTGGTTACGTTTGGCTGTCTGAAGCTTGGCCACATTAACATCAGTCCATGTTGCACCAAAGCTACTATTAAATAATGGCAGCACAGTGCAGTAATCCAGGCAGCGTGGCTAAACAGAGCCAGCTGACAGTGTTTTTTGTGAGCATGTTTGTGTGTCCTCGCGGTTGCGTCAGCGCTGCAGGGACGGAAGGAGGACAGATGTGCCAGAAGAGCTGAGAAACTCTGCTGTAAAGCCTCTTTCTGAAGTTCCTCCCCTCCTTCCCTGCGTCTCTCAGTTTACCTATCCTCCGTCTGTCCGTTCGTCCATGTCCTCAGAGGTCAACAGATGTGTTGGTCATGAAACATTTATCGCCGCCGCAGAGTGCATGGCTGCATGTATAAATCAGTTTTGCTAGCTCTGGGAAGACTGCAGATATAAAAGTATGACCATGCATGGGAAATATGACTAGCGAGGCTGGTGGAAAAGTCTTTGAAGGCCAAGAAGAACAAATGAATCGCTTGATTTGGACGAAGAAGCAGGAGACAGAAGAAATATGTTTTCCGGCAAAAAAAGAGAATATTTATGAAAGCAGTTCTACAAACTGGAAAAACAATACAATGAGATGAGACATGATGAACAAAAGATGAGTGTAAGGAGTGAGTGAAATATCACCGTCTCACAGCAGTTGTAGTTCACAAGGCCCTTGACAATAGACGGTGGAAACTCTTAGAAGGTAAAACATCATTTTACTGCTGCAGCTGCCAAGCAAGCGGTGGTTTTAGGGTTAACAGAGGCCCAGGAACTATCGAAATCTTTTAATTAGGATAGAGCCACGTCTGTATTAGTAGTACTGGTAGTAGCATAGTAGCAGTGTTTCACAACAAAGAAGAAACCAAAGTAGTAGACTGACTGTTAAATGAAACAATCATTTCACTAAAATTCATGCAGGTTTTAGTTCTTCAAATGTCAAAAGAAGAAGTATAGAAGCTGATGTTCTACCTCTTCTGATTAAAACAAGTTGATAAGGTACTTTGGAAGAAGAAATTTCTATCTGTGGGATTATTCCAGTTGCTAAAATTAAAGAATTGGGTGTTTTTTGGGGGCCTGAGGAAGCATTAGCCAGAAAGACTGCATGTTGGACAGGAAAACTGTTTTCAGTCTTTACTAAAATTTTCACTATCAGGAAACAGGCATCATTTGTTACATTGTTAAGCTTTCTGAGGCATTTTAATGTTCAGAACTTGTTTTCTAGTATAGTGTTTATGCTTTATGGTCAATCTGGGTGTCCATGTTGTGTGCACACATGTTCAGCTGAAAAGTTGCCTAATTGATTGAACAAATTGCCCACCTTTAAGATCTTTTACAGCTCAGTTCTTGGAAGCTTTTACAACGTACACCTTAAATCTTTTACTACTTAGTTCTGAGTATACACAACTACCGCAGCATGAATACTGGCCACTGAGATTAAACCCTACTGTAATTGTACATGGGTTCTGTTCCATCAGTGCTTCATTTTGATCAGTCCAGATAAAACTCTACATGGCGATGATGAGGGTTTGGAATAAAACACAACAGATAGATTTTGGGGATTGGCGGAAAACATCCAGAGCTTAAGCCTTGTAAACCCGATCCTGGCACAGTCGGTGCTGCAATGTAAAAATGTGTGAGTTCTGGAGAGTCATGCGTGGTCCATTAATGGACAGCAGGAAAACACAGAACCCATGCGTTACTATTGGACCCATTGGACCCAACAGCAGCGTCACATAACTACTTCCATCATTTTCCATGTATGAATACTGTCAAGAATGGTATTTAATCTTTAGCACAAAAGTCCTTTGCGAATTATTTTTCTTTTTCAACAATAAGTCATCCCAATTGGAATATGAAAGCCACAACGTCCTTTTTATGCTCACTTCATGTGAGGTCAACAGGTGTAAACACTTCGACTACTTTTAGATGTGGTCAAGACAACGCTGCATAAACCCTTAACCCTTTACTCTAATGGTCACCCTTACTGTGAAAATACCTGATCTTAACCTCTAACCTGATCTAAATCTAACGCTGCTTCTAATCTTAAACCTGGGAAATAAAGATTGTCCTTGTTCTAAGTGCTTTGCATGCTGTTCAATGTTCGACTGGATCACAAAACTAGTTCCTTGATGAAGTAATGTCAGAAACCATAGCCATTTTGGAGGAGATGTTTCCATTCTTTAAGGCACATTGGGTCTTTATGTAGATGAACAGACACATATACACCCACCAGACTCCATGGGAATAAGGATAACACACTCGTCCCTCTAGCTTTCTGTGTGCAAATTACATGACATGCAAAAAAAGACAGAAGTTTGAAAAAATACAAGTCAGATTTTGACAAAAAGTCACTCGACACGCTACAAAAAAGAAAGAGAGGATGGCAGAAGACCTGTTATAGTTGACACTAGGCTATTCTGTGGCATAAAACTCTAACAAATTTCAAGTTTGGCAGGTTATCTGTAGTCTGCAGTAAAGTTTTATTGATAAGTCCTGATCTAGAGGACGGACATCTCCACAGACACATCATCAAATATTTTAACATCAGATCTTATGGAATGCTTCTGCTCAAATGCATGAGTTCTGTGGTCATTTTCAGATTTCCTGACAGGATATGAATTTCAGTTTATGGGTCCAACACAAGAGCAGCAGCACCACGCCATACAGGATCCCTGTTTCTACAACATTTGTTCATAATTACTGTAAAGCTCAGACAAAATATAATTATGAACTAGAAACCAAAGGCTGGTGGTTTTGGAAGCAATCTCCAATGAACAGTAGGTCTTTGTCATAGTTGGGATCAACACTAACTAATGACGGTGTTGGTGCTGAATAATGACTCCACCTTTTTTATGCTTTTTTAACACAAGCTGGTACATGATTAATCCCATTCTACTGTGATTCTTCCCTCTCTATGACAGCTGACACACTTCTGTCCTCAGACTTCAAGAATATCGCCATTGATTTGGTGCTGTTTTTATCCATAAAAGCACAGTGCAGCTTTCAGACTGCATCTGTGTCTTACAGAAAGCAGTAAAACCTTTCCACCACCACCCCCTCCCCTGCTAGTGTGTGCTCTGTTTGTTAATGTTACAGCTTGCAGACATTTCTGAACTCTAGCCATCCTTGGAGAGACGTTTCCATGTGTAGGGAGGACTTATTGTATGTGGATGCAGTGCAGGTGGCTGGACAATGACTGAGTAACTTTACATGCTCACATCCCACCCACCATCTATTAGAACTTGTTTATTCTGGAGGGCTATCTGTCCGTGGCTGAGGCCTGCATGTTTAGATAGTCTCTAATGGGGCTGTAAGCCGTCATATAAACTCACTTGTAAAAGGAAGGAACTCTGTGTCTTTATGAGACAAACACAAGCAGTGACTTTTTATAGGTTCAAAGTGATGAACTTGAGGTGCTTTCAATAAATACACATGCTGAAAGCTGGGGCTCCGCTTTGGCTCGAGAGGTTTAAAGTGCAAGACAATTAATCGGTTCATCTCAGTAATAAAGGGTGTAGATGGATGGAACGATACTTAGAAGGAGGCTTATCTTCAACAATAACATCCTGAATGAAGTGTGTGTGCTTGAATACACTACGCTCGCATTTGATTTGTGTATGTACAAGAATGCAGGAATGTGTGTGTGTGTGTGTGTGTGTGTGTGTGTGTGTGTGCTTGCGTGTGAATGAGACATGAAAAGTCATCTGCAGAGCTCCAGCTGTTGAACATGCAGCGCCAGGGAACAGGAGGCACGAGGCCAACCGACTGAGCGCTGCACGCCCTTCACTGCAGCCACTCAGCTCCAAGTAGGACAAACACATCACCTACAAACACCTCATTACACCGTACACATCAGATTCTCGCCTGTCTATATGTAATTAGCAATGCGGCCGACACAACGCACCTTCCCAGCCTGAGAGTGAGGACCGAGGGAGTGTTTAGCGTGATATAATGAGAGAGCCGAGCCAGATATGCACATGAAGCAAATGTCAGTCTCTAAAACAGCTGAGAAGTCAGCACACATAAGCCTACTGGAGTGTTCACAGAGTGCAGAAGACAACTTTATGTTCAACTGCTTAAACGTATACAGCTAATATCATGACAAAAAAGATGAACTGAACTACATTCAAAGGCAGTAAAAGGCCATAAAGATGCAACTTTATCTATCAAACAGTATTTTTTGGACCTGAGTTCACTATATGCTTCAATTATATGCAGATGTAATATCTGAAATGCACGTTATAGCAGATGTACACCACCATTCAAAAAATTGGGGTCATTTAGAAATGTCCTTATTTTTGAAAGAAAAGCATTTTTTAAAATGAAGATAACAATTTTTAATGGAATATCTCCATAGAGGTACAGAGGAACATTTCCAGCAACCATCACTCCTGTGTTCTAATGCTACATTGTGTTAGTTAATGGTGTTGAAAGGCTAATTGATGATTAGAAAACCCTTGTGCAGTTATGTTAGCACATGGATAAAAGTGGGAGTTTTCATGGAAAACATGGAATTGTCTGAGTGACCTTAAATTTTTGAATGGTAGCGTATGAACCACCTGATAGCAAAACAGACAGCATCTGGCAAAGTCAGATTCAATGCTTATTTTTATCAATAAATACTATGAAAAGAAGTACTTGTGGTATAGCAGAAGCCTTCACTGAAAGGAAAGAAACCTTGTTGGCTCAGATTGTGAGAAGATCATGTTTAGTTAACCAAAGTGAATTCATATTTTCAGTAGATCCACACAGTTTAATGCTGTGTTTATTTCATTTTGTTAAAAAATGTAATGCTCCGATGGTGGCAGTATGTCCCACACAGTGATATGAACCACAGACACATCATCAAACTGTCCTCAGATTGATACAAATGCACCACCAGAGGCAGCTACATCCAAATAAAACCCAATATCAACTCTAATCCATTCAGCTCAACAAACAACAAACAAACAAATACAGTGTCCTCAAAAGAATCGTAGTGGATTGAAATTAATACAATAGCATGAAATATTGTCTCACTGATGTGTTTCAAATGCCTAAAATGTTTAAACCTTTTAAAACTGATTTAAAATTAAAATTACAGACATCAACATTATTTTGACTCGTCGTAATGACAGCGACAAGTCAGAAGTGTTATTCCAGATCTCCAAACTGTCATTCTGACCAGTCAAAGCAACACTTAGAGATATTACAATCCAGTTTGGACTAGTAAAAATAATAATCACACATCATAATGACGAGTACAAACTGTTGTGCTTCACTCCCGTTGGATATTGGTCTGGAAATGTGTTTGAACAGGAGTACTGGTGGTTGCTGTGGTGGATCAGATCTTTAGAAAACGTTGTGACATGGTGGTAAAACAGCTCGTCATGCACAGTTACAGTTCCAGCGCTGGGGTATGTTTGAAAAGCAAGTGTGCCTGAGTTGTTTTAGTGGAAAACCACCAGTGGTCAGCTCATACTAGTCCACTGATGGAGAGCACAGTCACTGCTAAAAGATAAAACTGACCTTTCTCCTTTTAACTAATGATGTGTTTCTAAAAGGCTCGTCATAATATTTCAGAATAATAATCAGCGCCTCGAGTTTCTTTCTCAAGAGATTAGCGACATGCTTCATAGCACAAAGGGGCCACTATTATATCAGAAGGAGACGGATGGCTGGCTTTAATGAAAGTCCTGTATCTGTTGGGGTTTTCAGATTTTACTACGAAGCCACGTTTGAGGTTTCATCCCATTTATGAGCGCAGAAAACAAGCAAAGGATGTATCATTTTCACGATGCCAGACTGATCCTCATCGCCAGCGCCCACAGTCTCTGTTGTGAAACATGGCTGTGGTGCTGAGGTCTTCTCCATACAAAACCATAGACTTGTTCTCGTTAAAGTGACACCAGTTGGAATCCCGTCACTTGGCTCTCAAAGTTGTTGACTGGGCTGAAGTTAAAACGCCAACTGACAACGTTTGAAGGGTTTGCACGACTCTCTGTAAATTTACTGGATTATTGTTTGCACGTCAGTACAGTTACTGCCTCTATGTGTGGCTAATAATGATAACTGCAGCGTGTGTAATTGAAAGCAGGCGTACACATTTAATACTTATCTTGTCATCTCCCACTGCAGCAGATTTAAGGCAGTTAATAAAAGTGCGATACAGGCATGAAAACTAGAAGAATCAGATTTGTCGTCCCCACCGGTGTCATATTATGGTGCTTAATGTTCCTAATTGTCTTTGTCTGAATTGGATTTGTGTCTTTGGAGCCCACTTCTGCTAGGGATGAGTTGCTCGGCTCAGTTTCTCAGTTAACCTGACGTGAGACGTGAAAGCTGCCAGATTGTGTCACACAGCGGTGGAGCGTTCTCAGAGCTGTTGGAGAGTCCTGTGATTAATGGCAGCACGCCTGCGGTAGGGAAAAAACACCTGTCAGGCCCATGAAATACAGTCTGTATGACGAGCTCACTGCTGCCGCTTTATACACTCATCACTTCCTTCAGCCGGCAGGGAAGCGGTGGGGTTTCCACTGCAAATGAAATGCATCTGCAGGTGATCGGAGCAGCTAATTTGTGGAAGGATGGGACTTGAATTCTGTGTTTCATGTGTTTATAGGCCAGTTCATGGTTTCCACATTCCTGTGCACTGGCTGGTGACGACTTTGAAAGGGGACAGTGGATGCACATGTGGGTTCCATTCATACCACTGTAGTGACGCGTCGCATTGCCCCTAACAGGGAACGCAGAAATGCAGCTCTCTTGGTGCTACTGAAAGGCGGTGACTTTACCCTTTTTACAGGAAATAGAAATAAGTTTTGGCATCGTGCTAGTGTGATTATCCCTGAGAATATCAGGCTGAGTCAGGACAATTTCTGGAGAATGGAATATTTCCCACATGTACCAGATAAAGCGCCTCCAAAGTCCCACAGTAACTGAATCAATTAACCCTCATGTCGTCCTGTGGGTCAAAATTGACCCATTTTAAAGTTTAAAAATGTGGAAAAGATATATATATTTTCACAGTGAAACTTCTGATGTCCACATTTTCAACATTTTTGGAAAATCTCTGAACATTTTTTGGTGGAAAAAAAGAAATGTTAAAAATGTTTCTTAAGAACATTCAGATAAAAATCAATCAAAAAATTTTGGTTGATTTTTATGTGAATGTTCTTAAAGAAAATATTAGAAGTTTTACTGATATATATGGAATCACTTTAGATATTTTTTTTTTTGGAAGCTTTTTACTCATTTTTGAAAATATTTACAAGAATTTTCTTGCCAAATTTGGGGGATTTTTTTTTTTTAATATAAAACTTTTAAGGGAAACTTTCAAGGAATTATTTGAATTTTCTTTGTGAAGGTTTTGCAGATTTTCAGAAATTTGTGGATTTTTTTTGCAGAATTTTTGGATTTTTTTCAGATAGGGAAATAATATTTTTTGGTGCCTATAAATGAGGACAACAGGAGGGTTAAACTCATTTTTGATGAAAAATAAAGTTGGATCAATATATAACTGAGGGACTTTTGAAATCCATGAGATATATCTTGCATACATTTTTATGAAAAGTAAAAAATTGAATGTTTTATATGTTCATTATGATCATGTCTTTACAAATTCCATCATTATTTATTATGGAAATAATCACTTATCAATAAAAAATGACTGGATATCACTAAAATGCCAACTAAATAACCGTCCAGATTTAATAACAACCACCTTCTAATTAGCTAAACAATAATAAAATGAGCTGATTCAAAAATTGTTTTGATTGTGTTCTTTTTATTAAGTTGAGATAATCATGAAAGATATTCTTTTTTGGCAATATATCAAATTTTCACTTTCAACTAAATTACCCATTATAAAAACACCTCTCCAGGAAGTGTATTAATTCCAGATCACATGACCTGCTCCACATGATGTCATTTCCTCCTGAAGTAAAGACTGGCAAGACTCCAAGGCTTTCTGACTTATTTAATATAAAGTAGTGTGTGAGTCAAGTGTGGATTTATCGCCTGTCAAATAATTTTCAATTTCAATTTTACTCAAATGTATATATAATATTTAGAAGAATCTTTCTATAAAAATGCCATGTGGTGTTTGGTTATAGGCAGCCATGTTGATTTTAGGCCTGAAAACACAAAAATGTCAACTATGATACAAAAAGCCCCACGATTATACATTGACCCAGGTGTGGATGACAAAGAATCTCCTTACACATCACAATCGGCATTTAATCTGAGCCCCATTTGTTTTCCTGCCACATGCGCACTTTGTGTCACACAGTCTTGACTTAGACAAATAACATTAACACTATGCACACCTTGACAGACATGTGGAAAGTTTCAGTGATCATTCCTGAAGTGGGCTGAGCACCATGAAAGGACATAGCACAGGATTTCTGGAGAATTTAGAGCTTATATATGGATATATATATATATATATGGAAAACATGTAGCTACTAATCAAACCGCCTTCAAAGTCAGACTGCAACAAATTCCATTAAAACCCTTTATCATGTGTATGGTGCAGTACTGGTTCCAAAAGTAGAGTAAATGTAACATGCAACGATAGATGTGATGGGATCACAGATGTGAGGTGTAGGATCCATGGGGAGGATTCTGTTTCAGTGGGAGTCTGGGGGCCTCGCTGATGAGACCAGCTGCAGTTGGAAAAGAAACTGTTCTTGATGGACTGCAGTCTTTCAGCGTTTCTAAAGGTTTATGTCTGTGGTGGGAGAAGTTGACTACAATGTTTCTTGCTAACTTCAGGGTCCTGGAGGCGTGCAGGTCCTGGACGGATGGCAGATTGTCTGACAACGGCGGTCGGTCGTTGTCAGCGGAAGAAGAGTACCAGATGGTGATGGAGGCCATGAGGATGGGGTCACTGTCTTTAGCAGCTTGAAATGAGTGGCAGAGGTTGAATCCTTTCTGTAGGTTCCTTTGAGTTCAATGCAACTGATGGTGGCAAAATGCTGGCTCCAAAAATTCCTGACTCCACTTGACTCTCATTCAGTTTGTGTTACCTTGTCTCTAGAAATACTCAACTACCCATGTCTACAAAACCTGTTATTGTCACTTTGTTTTAGTCGTAAGTTTAGATTTTCTGGGTTAACTCATAAAATAAGATCAACTATATTGATCCCACAGTGTGGAAAGTATAATGTACCTTTTCAGACAATATCTGTAATGTTATCCGTCATTGGTCTATTGTGAACTTGTGAGAGATGGTTATATGTGATGTTTGGAATTTATGAAATGTAAATCATCAGAATGTTGTTCAAATACACCTTAAAATCATTCTATCAAACTAAACTAACTAAAATAGTCATGATCACTGAAGAATGTATATTCACATCTAAAATTATCATCCAGCCTTTAGGATCCATGTCCAACATCAACCTTACTTTTATTTAACTGCGTTTGCTTCTTTGTTGTATATTGTTTGTCTTTTGCTGTATTGTGTTCTTACCTTTGTCTTGTGTTTTAGATATGGAAGGATTAGTGAGCCAACCGACCAGAAACAGGCCCAGCAGACAAGGGATGGAGGAGACTAAAGGGAGACACAAAATGGACACAAAGAGACTTAAAAAAGCTGCACAATGGAAAAAAACTCAACAATAACTCCCGTGGTTGTCGTAATTTTGTGTCTTCTTCTGTTTGAAGGTATTGCCTCTGTGTACAAGCAGCGTGGCGACTTAACAATGGCTTGAGTACTGTTTTCCATGCAGAGTTAAGGTAGTTTGGAGATGTTTTCTGCACCCCACATATGGAGGATATGGTTCAACAGTACTGCAAACAATGGGGCAGTCTTAAATAAAAGTACAAGTATTTTCCTGACTAATATTAGAAGCCAAATATGATGGAAATAGAACTAAACGCTTTGCAAATGTGCATCGATCTACTGATCCAATTCTGAAAAAGGACTGTCATTCATACTGTTTTCAAAGGACAAAGAAAGGTAACCAAAAATGAATAAAAATGGCTATGCAACACTACATTACAGTTGTCGCAAAGAAGCTAAACTTCATGCCGTTTATGCTGTTCATGGGACTGAAAACAGTATGTAAATGTGTACGTAAACTTTTGCTTTGTTTTTAGTTCATGGTTTCTATGTATTTATATTTTAATCTTGGTCTTAGTTAACACAATCACAAAACAACAACAATATGAGCTAGCAAAGCAGTAAGTGTTTTCAAAATAACTACAAAAGACATTAGGAGGGTGATGACTCTAAACAAAAACTTACACGCGTTGCTTCAAAGCTGTTTCTCCTTGTTTTTTGACGGTGACTGCTTTAACTGCATGAAAACAGTGCCTTAAAGTGGTTCACAACGCCCCTAATGTGTACAAAAAACTACTTTAACACAGTTGAAAACCCGTCAAAATGTATTTAAATTGAACTACGAGTACTGTCTCGACTCTTCATATTGAGTTTGTGGAAACTTTCTGGCTTTACATCCGTTTTCATTCAATTGCAAGCTTAAAAAGAAGAGCGTTTACCGAGAAACACCTGTGGATGTTAACGTGGCGGTGAGTTGTTGCGCTCTGCCCTCTAGCGACGTAAAATATTAAGCGCAACGTCATACGTCATCAACAGCGAGACGGAGAACTCCACGCATGCGCAAGAGCGTGAAGCTGACAAATTTCAAACTGGACGGCGGGTAGTTGAAGCCGACAGAGAAAAAAACACAACACGGGTTCATTGTTAAAAAATACACCCAAAAGTGTTAAAAATGACCAGCACGTTGAAAGGAATCACTCTGAAGGGAAGCGCAGAGCTTGTGGCCGAGTTTTTCTGTAAGTACTGGTATTGTGTTTTCATTTCGGAGACCGTTTTGAACGCCTTCGACACGCAGGCATGCGGAGCTAATATGCTACATGCTACCCGTGTACTGTAGCTTTGGTACACTCACCACAACAAGCGGCGCTCCGGAGTTATATCTAAAAATAACGGGTTCAGTCTAAGAGGTTTGGAAGGTTTAAGCTCAGCTGTTGGCTTCATCTCACGACCTTTAAAACTGTTCTCGCTAAACTTACTTTGGCGTTAAAGCGTGGTGACTATGGAGTGCACCGCCCACCACGGACTGCTCTGCTGAGGAAATCGAACGTAACAAGACCTTTCATTAATACTCCATTAATGTTGGACACTGTTTTCTGTATGATACGTGCCGAATTCCACAAAATATCACAATGTTTATGGAGACATAGTCAAAGATCTGGGTCTTTTTGCTATTTAGCAATGCGGCATTTCTAAATAGTCGGTTTATGAGCGAGGTTTGGTTGCTTTCTGTTAGCTTGCTGAAGCCAGAAGCAGCTGTGACAAAACTCTTCTGAATGTCCCAGCTAAGTGAACACACGTTTGAACTCAAAACTGTGTGATACACAACAGAAAACTGGCATTTAACCGTTGATTTTGTTAAAACTCATTTAATTGTATGTATTTTGAACATGCAGTATTGAATATAATGTAAATAAAATAGTTTCAAATACATAAGAATATATTTATCAGGTGTTCCAACACTCATGCAGTGTTTCTGATAGTTCTCAATCATACCTTTGGTACATCTTTTTGTGTATCTCACCCTTTGAATTCTGTTTTTGCCTGACTGCTTTGCTTCTCTTGGATTTTTGCTTAATTTTCATCTTACCTGAATGATTCTTTCTTCTTCTCTCCACAGCGTTTGGCATCAACAGCATCCTGTACCAGCGGGGCATCTATCCTCCAGAAACCTTCAGCAGAGTCACCCACTATGACATGAGCCTCCAACTCACCACCGATGCCAAGCTGAAGACCTACCTGACCAAAGTGGTGTCTCAACTCAAAGGTAGCGAGCTGCTACCTCAAAGATTTTTTTCTCCTTGCTTGCTGGTTTCCTCTGCAGGGACCATTTTAAGGACTGTTGGGATTGGAGTTCTATACCTATATGTGACTAGAGATGATCTGAAATTTAAGAGCAAATAATAATAATTATGTTTGTTAAGGCTGACAGGAATCCAGTAACAAATTAAAGCTGCAAGCAGTGTTGAACGGCTCCTCAGATTCTTGCTGGTCAACGAATCCCAGCGTGTCCACCAGGTGGCGCTGCGACTGAGAGTATTTCAGCCTATCGATGTAATGAGGTCTGGACTCTGATCACACATGGAAAGTCTGAGGCAGATTGCAAACAAATACAAATATGGAAAAACATGATTAGTACAGACAAAGACAAAAAATTCTTCTGTAAAGACGCCCCTTGGTTGCTTGTCCATGTAGTGTTTTTCTGCCATTTTTGGACGATTCAAGAATGTTTTGTAGCAGATTAACTCTTAGTAGATACCCCATGTCTAATCAAAACCCAACAGCTCCTCTGGCATATAAGAAGTTTCCTTTATAATTTCCACTGTCCCTGGTCTTCATGCTACTAGTTTTGTCAGACCAACAGTCCCAAACCTCAATGATAATCATCTTGTTCTGTGTTGCAGAGTGGCTGTTTGAGTGCACGGTGCAGAAGCTGGTGTTGGTGATCACATGTCTGGAGACCAACGAGGTGCTGGAGAGATGGCAGTTTGACATCGAGTGTGACAAGTCGGCCAAGGAGAGCAGGTCGGTTTCTCTACTAGATTCATAAAGTACAGAAAGTCTGTTTTATGCCTTGGGTTAAATGATGAACCGTAATGTGGATTTTCTGTCACTTTGAAGGAGTCACTACATGTTGGGACTTGGTTGGTAGTTTGAGCTGCGTTCCAATCAAATCCCAGCAGGTGACATGTCATACTTGTCAGTCTGATTATGGTGGTTTTCTATATTTTTTCCCCCCATTTTCCAAAACACTTATTGAGAACAGCATACTACAGTTCTGAGCTGAGCCTCCATTTTCTGTTGGAAACCTTCCTCTGAGGTTCTACTCCATGTCGACATGATTCAGCACATCTTTTCTGTAGTTTTGTCAGCTGCACATTCATGCTGCCAGTCCCTCAGTGAACCACATCCAAAAGGTGTCTCCTAGTTGTAGAGGAAACCAGTTTGACATGACTTTTACTTTGTGGCATGAAGCGACTATTAGATAATGGGCCATAATGGGTGCTGTACCATGGCTGACCCCAATTGGAATATGCAAAAATAACATTTCACAATGTTGTAAAAATGGATTTGTGACAAATAAAGGCGGCTTCTTCTCTTGTTGCTACAGAACCAGTTGTTTGCTGCTTTCTAGGTTTTTCAGAATGATAATTTAAACCAGTGTTTGCGACGAGGCCTGTTTTATGTCGACGTTTGTAAAGCCACTCAGACGCAGGCAGCTACTCAGAACAAAACAGGCTTGGACTTTGCACTGAGGCAGACTGCCCTAGTTTGTTGGTGACGATTAGATCATAACCCAGTTCTCCTGTGTTGCCCAGCGCTCCCAGAGAGAAATCCATTAAGACCATCCAGGACGAGATCCGCTCCGTCATCAGACAGATCACAGCCACGGTGACCTTCCTGCCGCTGCTGGAGACACCATGTGAGTAACTAGACCAGGACACATTCAGCCCAATCTGATCCGGGGGCCGGACCAGTAAAATCACAGCATAAATAATGACAACTTCAAATTTTTCCCTTTGTTTTAGCGCAAAAAAGTATAATCTGAAAATGTTCCCATCAGGACTTTAAAAAGGAGACGCAAAACGTCAAAAGCGAGAAACAAAATGACAAACGACACAAAACAGAGAAAAAAAATGACAAAAGTTACTAGTTGACAAAAAAATTACACAAATGACTAGACAAAAAATGACCACAATGAGACAAAAGGACAAAAAATAGACAAACCATAAGCGAGACAAAACGACAAAAATGATGCACAAAATAAGACAAAAAGCACAAGCAAGACACAAAAGAACAATGAGCAATCTAGTATTTTACTTTATGATCAAAACAACTTGTCATGGTCTAGAAATTGTTTTAAATTTATAGTTTTACAAATTTATAATTTGCAGTTCATGTCTTGTCATTTTTACACAAAGTCATCCCGTGGGCCGGACTGGACCCTCTGGAGGGCCAGTTTTGGCCCGTGGGCCGCATGTTTAACACCCCTGAACTAGACTTTTTGTTTCAGAGCCATTTGTACTGAAGTTTGCATCAGTTCTGGTTGATTCTTGTGACCTCTTTGCCCTCTACTCCAGGTGCCTTTGACCTCCTCGTCTACACGGACAAAGACCTGGAGATTCCAGACAAGTGGGAGGAGTCTGGGCCGCAGATCATCGACCAATCGGAGGAGGTGCGTCTGCGCTCCTTCACCACCTCCATCCACAAGGTGAACAGCATGGTGGCGTACAAGAGGACCGACTCGGTTTAAACCTCCAAACCCTATGAGCTGTACATAGCACCGGCCACCGACCCTGTAGAAACCAGTAGATTTTACTGCCCTCTCCTACCTCACTGCCTTCCCCTCTCTGTCCACACTGATGTAAATATTTCTCATATCCAGCATTTATCTATTCTTTTCTTTATTGCTCCACTTTCTCTCAAGTTGTCAACCTTCTGTTTTAGAAGATAGTGGTTTATATGTTGAACTTTTTAAAAGAAAAAGTTGTTAATAAATATCTTTTTGCTTTTTTCCCTTAAGTTTGTGGTTGTGGTTTTATTGCTTTTTGACCAGCAGGTGGCAGCGCAGCACACTGTAAAGCTCATTGTGACCATAAAGTACAGAGCAACACAGAAGACATACCAAATTAGTATTATTCTTTAATGGGACATACCATTCACTGGGCTCACAGTGTTCAGTGGTGTCGACAGTTGCAGATGTGGAACACCTCCTTCATAATTGTACTGTATCAGCATATTACATTATGTCACCACCTTATCTTTAAAAAAAAAAAAAAAATCTCTGACTCTCTCTGGTGTAAATGCCCTCCTATGTACATACAGGAAACCAAAGATTCTCTGAGACCCAAGCAGTGAGGAACTAAGAGTTGTTTTTAGTAAAAGAAGCACAGAGGTCAGACTGCAGGCACATGTATTACAGTCCTGGAGACGTATTCAAAGTACAAAACACAACCACAGATACAAATGAGCTTTGTGAGCGTCTACAAAAGTGCTTTTAGATGAGGCTGTCGAGCCCGTTCGTTTCCGGTGTCTGTTACTGTGCGTACCGAGCGCTACAGCTTTGTAAAAACGTGAAGTGATCTGAGTGATGGCAGAAGTAAACGACCAACTTTCAACCCCTACATGAAACAAATCTGGATGTGTATTTTAAAGCAGGAGGTAAAATCTTGTCTTTTCATGGACAATGCACCTCTTTGACAATGCAGCTGGTTCAGTTTTCTGTTTATTGGTATCAAAAAGTTGACCTTTTGTGGAATTTTAATTATTCTACACTTTTATGTACCATAAGCAACGAAGCCGCTAGCATTTGCAACCTTTGGCTTCTTAAGTAAAGTAGGATTTCAATGCGTTTTTATGTAAAGGTACAAACTTGTACTGGTTTTGTAGCTACAGTAGCATCAAAACCCTTGTAGCTCCTCCTGACGGTTTCTTTTGAATGATTTGCAGGGGCCTGCATTTCCTGACTTATGTAACAGATTATTCTCTTGTGGGTTTTTAATCATCTGCTGGTGGTTGTGACCTCTTAGACGTTCTACTCTTGGGTTGGGAATTGCTGTTCTGTGGGCTGAACTGGGTCACCAGAACTTTAGACTTTAGCATTAGCATTAGCCTGTCTGGTTTAAAGCAGCAGCTACATGTGCTGACTTTTAGTTAAAGAAAAACCACCCTCAAAGCACAAACAGGGTTCACACACCCAGAACAGGTAATTGCTTTTAATTAATCAGCAGGTTGACCGCACCCATTATTATTCAGCTTTTGGGGTAAAAAGACTCAGGTCGGTACATATTTCTAATCAAAGTCATTTCGGGTGGTGTTTAGCCCAGGATGCAGTGATGCTGCCCCAGCGAAATAGTGTTGGGGAAGTGTTTTGGTGGAACATTTGCACATAAGGAGGCGAACGTCATTAAAACAGCTAATTCAGGCAAAGAACCAAGTGCCTTATAGAGGTCAACTGATATAAATGTATTTTTGTTTTTTCGGGCCACTGAAAATTATTAATCATTAAGGAGATTGAAAACGATTAGAAACTGATATACCCGTGTAGTAAAAATGAAAATAACCCTAAGTCCAAGTCTTTGGTTATCTGTTTAACATATAGTTGATTAAAAGGAAACTTATGAACATTTATGCTTCAGGTTTGATTCATCATTAGTCGTGATGTGAAACCAAACAGTGCTTTGGACGGGGCAAAAAAGTGGTGAGGCGGCTGTGTTAAAGCCAAATAGTGAGCTTTTACATTAATTTATTGTATAAGACTTGATTTTAAAAAAGACTAAGTAGAAAAATGCTGAATATCAATTAGGATAATTGGCTAGACCAATAAAAAATCGACCCCTACTGCTTTACTTCATGATGTCTGACAATGTGTTTTTAATGTGTAGGTTGCTGCTTGGACGTTGTTGTTTTCTGTAGCGAAGAGCATTTTAAAAATGGTAAATGCAGATTGTAGAAAGTTGGGAAAATGAAGTAATCTAATGAGTCAGACTAACCTTTAAAGGGGATGGATTTACCTGTTTTAACTGGTCCTAATCTTTCTCCTGTTGTTGTCAGTAATGGTTGGTATGTATTTTTTGGAACTGCCACAATGACTGACATTAATCAGAATGTATGAATGCTTTTGTTTTTGGTGGTTAAACTTGCAGGAAAGGAAAATGAAAGGGGCTTTGTGAGGTTTTCAGTGAGGCAGATCTAAGGGCACCTCTGTACAATTAGTGACTGTTGGTAATGAACTGTCATTTTTGATGAATCTGAACCTGAAACTAGTTGATTCTGGTGCGTAAACCCTTTTTGCTTTTTGAGTGTGATTTGAATAACTTGTCAGCATTTAGCTCAGATACATTCTGCGTTCCAGCGCTAACAGAAACCCCTCTGAATGTGGCAGAAGAATCTTTTGAGACCATCTTTTTCGCTTTTTGCCAAATCCAATACGCTTGATGATGGATAAAAGATCAATTTGAGTCACATATATCAACACTGTCGGGTCAGGCTGCCCACTATTGAACAGAAACACTCCTCCATCATTCACTTTATAAAAACGGGGATGTAGAAACAGCCTTTTGTTGTGGAAAAAGGCATTAATGGATGCAGAGAGATGCGGATGAATAAAAATAGATTCTTTCTTTTAATAGTGAATTGGTCCTATTTTATCACAACAAGGCAGTGGAAACATCTAGACCTATTTCCCTTTGAAATTTCAGGTCTAGTCTTTGGCTCTTTTACATTTTGAGAAAAAAAAATCTAATTTTCAGACAACACAATACAGTACATTTCCAAATGTCATGTCAAAGAGTTTTCCCTAAGAAAGGTCCTTCAAAAAAAGCAGAGATGGGATTTTTTTTGAGTATGAAAACTACATTTACCTATATAGACTCGTGTGCTCTTGACAAAAGGATGACCTTACAATATAGATACTCTAATAAATATACAAAACAAAAATAAATATGCAATAGTTACGATGAGTGAAAAAAAATGTTCGTAAGACTCAAACCCATGTAATGTGTGTGTGTGTGCTGTGAACAAAGACATTTAAACAAGCTTATCAGATCGTTGTGACACTATGTAAAGTATATCGCAAGTACAGTATCTTGATCCCACTGGAACGGTGCTGACCTCTAAGGATCTGTGAAAGCCACTCTGTGCAAAAATAAAAATGGCTATGCTAATAAATATAGCTTAGTGCTGACTCTGTTATTATCTCTGGTGAGGTGACGGACAGAATAGTGACGACGGGTCTCACAAACTTTGATGAAACGAGCATGACCCCAGAAACAGCGGTGCCATGCTGTTGACCTCGTTCCCTCCTGGTTGTTGTGGGAGTTAGCCAAAGGTTAAAGTAAGTTAACAAACACATTTGTTGAAGTTGTTGTATTGAGAGGTATTTCAACTTGGGTTTGAGTCATTTTTTCATATCTGCTATGCTAGGTACTCACTAAAATGACCTGGGAAGATGGCTAAATTGCTACAACAAAGTATGCTAACATTTACGCTGACCCTACTTTCTGGTCTGGTCATGCTACCACTGATGTATGGATGACAATAGGCGGTCTTTCTAGCGCAGGAAGTCAGGCAGATGTGAGGTGGTACTAATGTTTACAGGAACAGCCCACTAACTGGCCTTTTCATGTGGTCTTTGAGCATGTTCTGAACAATCTCTCAATCTCCATGTTCTCAATCTCCATGTCAAGTAGCAGTCTCCATTGCCCCAACATTACCATCAGCAATGTAAAATTTGTCATGTAGGCTAACATAAGCCCTCCATTGTTCTACATATTCAGAGAACTAGTGCTATGTCCAGCAACTCCTACTTGTATCTGTTTAGCACACATGGAGTTAATGTCACTGTAGAAGCATTTTGATTCGACACCGCGATGGAAACAAAAAGGCCAAAAAGTCTGATTATGGTGCCATTGTTGTAAACTTTTGCACCACCTCACACTTGCCTCTAGTTCCTACAGAGGGAATGCTTGCCAAATTAATGGCATTCCCATCATCCTTAGCTGTACTTTGTTTTTCGCACTCATTAGCAAACGCTATCATGCTAACATGCTAAAATACGATGATGAAGCTGGGAAACGTTACAAAATACCAGTTATACCATAGTCTCAAGTCACATCTTCACTCACTATTTGGTTAAGTTTAGGCATCAAAACCATTTTAAGGTTTGGAAAAGACAAAGGTTTGGATTAAAACACACCTTTTCTAAAGTTAAGTTCTTGTTACAAGGCAAACTTCTCGTCACCTGAAAGTAGTTTGCCTTGACGCCAAGCAGTCTTGGGAGTGAGACTCATAATTCCTCCATATTGTACCCCAAATACTAGCATGTTAGCATGATCCTTGTGAACCTTGTAACATGCTTCTATTAGCATTTAGCCCAAAGTGCCCCTGATAGCATAGCCATGTTCCCAGATCCTGCTAGGTGAGTGTGCTATTATTACAGATAGGAAGGGTGGACAAACCTATGAAACTTGACCTGAACCTGCTTCAAGATTGCTGAAGCTGAAGGCAATGAAAATATTCTCTCTCTTTCAGTGTACACAGCATGTTACTTCTTTACTCTAGGTATCATGCTAAGTTCATGAAACTTTGTGAGACCCGGTTGGACAGGGAGAACCCTGCGAGTTGGTGTTGAGACCCAAACTGGAGTCCAGATCACACTAAGCCATTGACCAACCCCTTCTCGCACTCCTCGGCCAAGCGCTTCCAATGCTGCCGGTTTTTCTGACATCCTTCCAGCAACGGCGAGCAATACTCTGACATGCCTGCCAACGTCTGTGACAGCGACAAACACATTTCAACAAGTAGGAAATATTACGGTGAACTGAATGCAGGATGAGGTTTGCAGAGACAGAAACCGCAGTGGCTGAATTACCTCATACAACTGAATGCAGATGGCATCAATGAAGGACACCTGCATGCTGGGTATCTTATCTCTCTTCTCACGATTCATTAGGTCCTACAAAAAAAAGAAGGAAAGAAAGACGTGAACTGCATCAGACGAATGCAACATGTCTTGAAATAGCATTGGCTAAAACAGGGCATTTCAGACACAGGGTGAGAAAGAGATATTGCAGTAATGTGAGGAAAAAAAAGGTGGTTACATTAAAGCCGGTAAACATTTTCTAATAGACCCCAAAATAAAATCAGAAAACTGGCTGTTTAAAACCAGACTAGAAAAAAACAATTGCCCCCTGGCGACAAACAAAGTTTTCTGAATCTCAATCATAAGTTTTTGTGCTGAATATTACTCCGCCAAGGAATGTGGTGAAGTTATGTGACTTGTTTGTCCGTCCGTCCGTCTGTCTGTCTGTTAGCAACATCACTCAAAAACAGACAAACGGATTTCAATGAAATTTCCAGGGAAGGTCAGAAATGGCACAAGGACCAAGTGATTAGAGTTTGGCAGTGATGCATCTTATAGTCTGGATCCACGGATTTGCTAAAGATTTCTGTATCATTGCGAGATAACTGCACGGCGTCACTGTAACCATGACAACAGGTGAACACTACATCAGCTGCCTGCTGACGATCACATGATTGTGATCCTACTACAAATCCACCGCTGTGGACTTATCAGGACTTATCCATCAGAAATGATAAAAGGAACAACTGATTAAATGGTGGGGGTGTTTCTGAGTCCCATCAATTCCCGCCGTCTGCTACATATTTAGGTCACATGATTCGGTATCCGTACATAACGTACACATGCATAACATACACCTGTGCTCAGTGCAACGTCATGTTGTTTGTGGGTACATCTATATTAAATGGACACATTCTATGGTGCCGTGATTTCTGCCACAAATGTCTTCAAGATTTCCACGGTCAGAAATGATACAACGACTAAGCAGCTGTGGCAGAGTACTGTACTCTCTGAATGCTTTTCTTGTTTTCTTATTTTCATGATTGTGCATAAACTATCGCATAATAGAATGACATCATTATACAAATTCTTAGCATGTATGATTGGATCCAGTGATCTTCTGATGGAAAAATAATGAAATAATTATGGAAGTAGTGAGAGAATTTTTTGATTTATTCATTTATTATGAATGGGCTAATTGTTACTGCTTTAAATGGAGACAAAAATTTAAGAAAACTGCATGTTTTTTTTAGGATTAAAGGTAGCCCTTGAAAGATTGTTAATGTAAGATTCAGTCTCTAATTCAGAGTCAAAAATAATATCAAGTTTCTTTGGGTGGTGTGGTTGTAAGAAAAGGTTAGAAAAGGTGAAAAGGTCCCAAATCTGGCTCAAGAACCAGCAATAAACACCTAAATATTGAGTCTAAAAACACACAATTAATTTTGGATTCAGTAGAGGTTGAAGACCTTCAGCATAACTGTTGAGAGAGTTGCAGTGTCATTTGATTTGAAGGTAAAGGCATATTATCTTATTTATTATATGTCATGTATTTATGATGTATTTTTTAATATCATGTGTTCTGTTTTATTGTGCTGCAGTGCAGCTCGATGTCTTGCCTTGTCTAAGACAAATTTCTCCCATGGGAGACAAATAAAGTGAACTTTGAACTTAAGACAGGACCCAAAATGGATCCCTGAGGCACTCCACAACTTGCATTATAATTCTTAGAGGAGGAATCATCCCATATCGTTCAAAAGAACCAATGAAGTGATATACAGTACTTACAATGGGCTCAATGTTGAGCTCTCGCCTCTCCTTATCACCCTGTTCAAAGAACTCAGTGGCCACCAGCTCAGCAATCTGCATCAGAGAGAACAGGCAGACGAGTTTATATTGAATCTTTAACCAAAACACTTCAAAAATAACAGAAATCTTCACTGTCATGGAATGAATTTCAATGGAAGCCTGTTAATAAACATCCTAGGAGGCTGATTTTGTGGAGAAGGCTGGGAAATCCCACCGTAGAGAAGACAAAATGCCATTCCTCATCTTTAATATTGAGAAAATAACTGAGAAAGAATGAGATGGACTGAGAATACATGGCAAAGCAGCGTACATGATGGCTGGAAGGAAAAAAGAAAGCCCATAAAAACAAATGGTTGAAACAACAAGAAGTCTGCCAAAAGAGACACACTAAGTTAATGATCTCCGTCTGTTTACAGAGAGGTAAATGAGATCTGACCGCAGCCTCGGGCTCCAGTTAGTATCACTGTGTGAGTTGAAGCCATCTGCAGCTCTTGATTGAGTCGGTAATCAAGCCTCAGTGCTGCGGAGCTGCAGGGGGGAACTCAGCCAGAGAGAGCTTATTATAGCTGACTAAAACCAACAGTACGCATGAAGGGCACATTAACCAGCCAGGCTAAGTAATTTTGTCGTTATTTACTCAACCTCCTATCAGTCAAAACAATAAAAGTCTTTATGTCCACACAGCGGAGCGCACTAGCTCCAAGTCAGTATAGTCAGGGAAAGCTTCGTTACACTTCCAACAACAGCAACAAAGATGGATTTATGAAGGTATTTCAAACTGTTGGTTTTGGAGGATGGTAGCACACACTCAGACCATATGTTCATGACCGGTATTTTAAAGCCTTGCTCGGTTCTTTGGTCATCTAAGGTCATCGATATCAAGACCAAGTGGAAGGAATGTGAATCTTGAAGACTAATAATTGCATTTTACAACTTTTATGAGAATGCAAACAGTGTGAGTCTGATAGTGGCTGTTTTGTGTTCAGAAAAGCCTAAAAAATAAAAGATATATAGACTGTAGACCCAACTGTCGGTCACACCAAGAAAACTAAACAGATTGTGGTTGCCATAAAACATGAGAGGGTGAGTGCCATTTTAAATAATACACAGCATGGGACAAACCATCAATTGTCTCATATCTTATGCCTTTTCAGTTCCTGTATTCCAAGATCATATTGTGTAGTGAGTAAGTCTTGCTGTATATAATGACAGGCCTTCCAAAGTAAAGCAGGTTTCAGTAACTTAAACTCCTTTTGTACAGGCTCCTCAGATTTTATGTTCTAAAATCAAAGCTGAAAGCGGCGTTGATCGGGTCCTCACATCCTTGCTGGTCAGCGAATCCAAGCACGTCCACCAGGTGGCGCTGCGACTGAGAATGTATTTCATCCTATGGGCGTTATGAGGGCCAGATTCACATCACACATGTAAAGTTTGAGGCAGATTGGAGCATGTACAGGCTAGTTATGCAGCACTTCCTGTCCATCCACTAGGTGGCACTGTCACTGTGAATGGGTCCACCATTTCCACGTCGTCAGACTTCTGCGGAGCATTTTGATAATGTTTGATCGCCCATGCCTGGTGTACATCCTGGACAAATTTCAGCTCTGTTGGAGTTACCTTGTTTGAACTGATAGCTTTTGAAAATGAAAAAAAAATGGTCCAAAATCATCCAAAATATGATTATATGATATGATTACGTTATTATTATTATTATTATATGATTTCACAGCTGTAGGTAAAACATGGTCCGGGGGCTGAATTTCCATAATATTGCAGGGGGCGCTATTGAGCCATTTTGCCACATACGTGTGTATTCCCCTTGAAATATCAAATTTTTGGCCACTCCTGAAGTGTGTGCAATTTCTCACGCGTTTTCCAGTACATTTGGTGCCTAAATTATGCATTTCTTTCATCCGAACAAGAAAGTAAAAGAAAAAACCCATGGTTTTCAGTAGGGTCTTCACACCCTTCGGTGCTCGGACCCTAATTATAGTTTTGGGAAGTCTGTGAGGACAGCAACTCTATGAATAACACAAATTATTCTACCAACAACTGTTTACAGACATGTTTCTTCATATTTATATATTTATTCACTATATCAACAATTCTAGTGGGTCAGAAGTTTACATTCACTAAATTTATTGTATATTCATGGCTTGGTGGCTTCCCATTGGCTAACTGGCATCATTTGAATCAGTTGGAGGAGTACTTGTGGATATATTTTACAGCCTCTGTGCTCGACATCATGGGGAAATCAAAAGAGATTAGCAAAGACCTCACACAATAAACACAGGTCAAACCTCACAAGGAGCAATTTCCAAGTACCTGAAGGCACCATGCTCATCTGTAGAAACTCTAGCAATGAATGTACTGTTGGGTTGCTGGCCATAAAACTGGTCAAATACTCTGTAAAGCCGAGGACGAAGTGGAATCAGGTGATAGTTTCCTTTGGGGTTGTCGCTATGTGTGATGCCAACAACTGTACGGGTTGTCATCTGATCACTTGTTGAGGTAAAACTATGGATTGGTGCAGCTTTAATCTGTTCAACCCCCTCTATTACAGTATGTATTAGCATGGATTTTGCAGTAGAACTATCAGTGCCCCGACCAATCAGCTATTGGCTCATCCAGACTATCAGGTATCTACTTAACCCTCGAGTCGTCCTGCGGGTCAAATTGATTCGTTTTAAAGTTTGAAAATGTGGGGGAAAAAAACAATATTTTCACAGTAAAACTTCTACTGTCCACATTTTCAACATTTTTGGGAAATCTTTGAACATTTTTTAGTGGAAAAAAAATGTTTAAAATGTTTAAGAACATTCACAAAAAAAATCAAGCAAAATCTAGCGAATTTCGCTGGATTTTGGTTGATTTTTTTGTGAATGTTCATACAGAAAATAGAAGTTTTACTGATGTATATGTAATCACTAGATATTTTTAGGATTTTTTGGAAGATTTTTACTTGTTTCTTGCCAAATTTGGGGGAATTTTTAAAAATAAAACTTTAAGGGAAACTTTGAAGGAATTATTGGAATTTTCTTCCTGAAGGTTCTGCAAATTTTCAGAAATTTAGGGAATTTTTTGCTGAATTTTTGCATTTTTTTCAGACAAGGAAACTATATTTTTGGTGCCTGTAAATGAAGACAGCAGTAGGGTTAAGACATTGTTTTGGTGCTTGTCAGTTTTGCAGAAAAGTCAAAAAAGTGTGTTTTTGCAGAGGACAAGACAAAAAGACAACAAGTTTTACCTGAAGTTCTGGCAGACGAGAAGCACAATTTGTTAATGAGATCTGGATGTGTGTGTGTGTAGGTGTGTGTTTGTGTGAACAGATTTGCATGTGTGTGCATGTTTACCGGCCCGAATGTTGATTACAGGTGTCATCTGAGGACAGGGGCCCAGCTGCTTTAAATAATGAGCATTCAGCTTATCACAACACACACATTCACACACATCTACACACTCACATGTAACACAGAACGTGTGCCTGTCTGAAGCTCACTGTGTGCTTGTGGTTCCTAACAAGGTGCAGACTAACGAAGGTCACCGGAGAGATAAAACAGCGAGGACACAGCTCTCAGATGGGTGAAAACAAAGATGAAGTGACAGAAAGAGGGAGCGTTCAGAAGTAAACCTGACTGAAAAATGACAGAATCCAGGATGAAAGAGAGACAAAGTTGCGAGGCACAAACGCCGCATGCAGAAATCGTGGAGCATGTTTATGTCACTGCAGGTCTTTCTCATTAGTTTTCAAAGGGGAAAAACTGACTGCAGTGAGGCCCTAAAATGAAACATATCAAAAGGTTTCAAGCCAGCGTTGTGTCCTCTATAAGTCGGTAAAGATTTAGTCTTCAAAGGACTAATTCTGTCGTTTAACCCTCTGAACCGCAAAACCCACAGGCAGTTCTGCAAGGCATGTTTTTCTTTTTCAAAAAGTGCCAAAATTACATGATTTACCAGAGAAAGAAGCTGTAAAAACATGAAAATTCATCAGATTTGTGTGTGGTTCTGTCAGCAAAACTAATCGAATCTAAGCTTAAAATCACGATATTTAATAAAAATCACTTTATTCTACACGTATCAATCAAAACATCTGACTTAAATGAAGTGTTTGCACCAGATCCTGTAGAAAACTAAATAATTCTGCACTCTTTGGTGCCACCGAAAAGCTGTGAGTGACTCAACTGTGACCAACGGTCATGTAACAAAAATTCTATGGCTTTTCAAGTGAACTGCAGGCTGTGTTTACACCGTTGTAACCCTTAGATGCACCAGTGATTGGACCCTACTCTCTTCCATAAGTGGGTCAAAAACACAACAATCAATGTGTTTTTATGCCTTTTTTTGTCATTTGTACTTAAGAATAATCATTTGTATTATTTTTCGTATTATATTTTTGAATGATTTCATGTTTTAAATATGCTTATGTTTCATTTTTTTAACAGATTTTGAACATTTTGATCATTGACAAAGAAGAATATTACACAGAGCAACAACAACAATAGAAGAATGTCATCGTCCATTTTGTTGACATTTTTTTAAATTTTTTTCCTCCAAGTTTGTGCATCAGCTCTTGTATGATATTATCAGTGATAACGAGCTCGGGGTAGTAATACAAACATTACAATTTCTTTAAAAATGTAAAAGGTAACTTAAAAATTTAAATGGAATGACATCAAAACATGTTTTTTGAGGAATAGCTGGAAAATTAAATTCTAAAAACTTTTCATCACAAAGATATTGCAAAAAAAAAAAACGACCTCACTGAGTCATTTTTGACCCACTTATGCATCTAAGGGTTAAAGTCAAATAACATTTCAGGAAACATTTCTAAGTCCTCTCTACTTTTAGCCATAGTCGTGTTATTTCCATAGAGGTGCAGGACTTTATATGGAAGTGAAAAACGAGGCCATCATGAGTAAAAAAGTGACAGAATAAAATGAAACTCCCAGAGCCTGCTTGGGGTTCAGAAGTTAAAGTTTCGCTCGTAATGTTGGATGAGAATCTTCCAGTGGTGCAGTTCCCCTCAGCTTCCTGATTGGTTTTAAAGCATCTTTTAGCTCCTGTTTTAGTTTTCTAGCCTAAAAACTCCAGCCTGATCAGCTTAATCTGAAGCAGCAGTGGGCAACTCTCAGCCTGATGCTAAGCTAGCAGCTAAAAAGTTAGATAACTAATACCAAAATGACCAAAGGGAGACAAAATGTAAGACTTCCATTCAACGGCTGTACAAACAACTCAAAATGAAAGCTAATGTTGCTCCATCTTTTTAAACAGGCCCCTTGTTGCTAATGTGTTAGCTGTAACAGCCTAAGAAGATGAAGCTTTAGCACATCTGTCACCTATTAAGCACTACACTCCTGCACACTGATCACACAGTCAAACTCACAATGGACGGTTTTAAAGAAAAAGGATCAATGACGCAGAACAGGAAGTACCAACGATCCATTTCCCTCTGACAGGTTGGTAGAAGATGTGGACGTTTGATGAAAGCAGAAGCTATTTTACAGCAGCAGAGATGAGAAACAAACTCAAGAGGTCTGGTTTGCTGACTTCTTTCCAACCCCACGTCAACACCTTTTCTCATTTCTTTTATTTATGACCATTCAGAGAACCCAACCTGTAGCTTGGGAACCACTTGATTTAAGTAGCTAAGTGTAATTAAAGCAACTCAGGAGATATCATAGTGAAACGCTGCTTACACGCTGATGGATTGGTAATAAAATAACACGGTTGATTCTACCTTTGATACAACCATTAATTTACCTGATATAACTTCTGAACAAACAGCTTAAGTCGGGTTTTAATGCAGAGCTTTTAATATATATGATGATGCTTTTACTTTAACTTGAGTAAAGCATCTTTTTTACCTACTAACTTCCCCTCCTGTACGCGACAGTTAGCACTAAATCCTGTTAAGTCTTCATACTTCCATTAACCCTCCTGTTGTCTTCATTTATGGGAACCAAAAAATATTGTTTCCTTGTCTGAAAAAAAATCCAAAAATTCAGCAAAAAAAAATCCTCAAGTTTCTGAAAATTTGCAAAACTTTCAGGAACAAAATTCCAAAAATTCCTTTAAAGTTTCCCTTGAAAGTTTTATTTAAAAAAAAAAAATCCCCCAACTTTGGCAAGAAAATTTTTGTCAATATTTAAAAAAAAAAAATGAATAAAAATCTTCCAAACAAATCCTAAAAATATCTAAAGTGATTCCATATATATCAGTAAAACTTCTAATATTTTCTTAAGAACATTCACAAACAAATCAACCAAAATCCAGCGAAATTTGCTGGATTTTGGTTGATTTTTTGTGAATGTTCTTAAGAAACTTTTTTAACATTTATTTTTTTCCACCAAAAAATGTTCAAAAATTTCCCAAAAAGTTGAAAATGTGGACATTAGAAGTTTCACTGTGAAAATTATTATTTTTTTCCACATCTTCAAACTTTAAAACGGGTCAATTATGACTCGCAGGACGACACAAAGGTTAACTATATCACAATGCTTTAAACGGCATTCAAGGATGAATAGCATTTTTTTTTACCCTTTTCTGCACTGGCCAGGGCTTTGTGATGGCCGAGATGTCACATGCAGTCATCAGCATTGACCTGAAGGGGGAGACAAAGGGACACTGTGAATGGTAGCTTTTCATAGCGTCATCATATAATGACTTTGTGGAGCTGGAAGCATGTTTAGTGTGTTTAAAATCATCTAACTGTCTCAGAAACTTGAGTCTTCAAGTTGGTAGGAAAAGCAAAACATGCTTAAATGATAAAAACTTCTACATTTGGGTAATGCTTGTTTATACAAGAGAAAGACTGAAATGAGAAACTGGATATCGGTTTGATGTTAGCATGATAATGACATGAGTAGCCTTGGTTCAACATCTGTTTGGGTAGACAGGAACACAAATGAGCTGTAAATGTGCATAACTGATGAATTATTGCCCTATAAGATTTTGGTCAACTAGTTTTCTAGGGTTAAGGTTTACAAGAGTGAATTCATCCCATTGTTTGGATACTTTCAAGACTCTTCAGAAGCCTGTCAACAAAGCAGGACTAACGAGGCAACGTCAGGCTCATCTTGGTTGTTCTGGTTTTGATCGAGACAACAGATTCTTGTGACCAGTTTTCCTGGAAAATTCAATATTCTTCGATGATTCGATGGAACTTAGAGCACAGATAATGAGACGGTCTGTTGGGAAGGCAACAGTTTCTAGAGTCTGTCTAAACCCTGACAAGCACAGATAGAATAAATACAGATCATCAATAGAACTATAATCCTGAAACAGAGACTGAATAAAACACTAAAGTCCTAGATTTGTTGACCTGATAAGATTTGCAGGAAGTCTCCACGCTGGTTTGAATTATTTGTTTAAACCTCATGTTGTCCTGCAGGTCAACTTGACCCGTTTTAAAGTTTGAAAATGTGGAAAAAATCTATATTTTCATTTCACAGTGAAACTTCTGATGTCCACATTTTCAACATTTTTGAAAAATGTTGAAAATGTGGACATGTGAACATTTTTTGGTGGAAAAAAGAAATGTAAAAAAAAAAAAAAAAACTTTCTTAAGAACATTCACTGATATATATGGAATCACTTTAGATATTTTTAGAATTTTTTTTGGAAGATTTTTACAAATTTTTTTGAAAATATTTACAAGGATTTTCTTGCCAAATTCTGGGGATTGATTTATTTATTTCTTTTTATAAAACTTTTGAATAACAACCACCTTCTAATTAGCTAAACAATAACAAAATGAGCTCATTCAAAACTTTTTTGTCACTGTGTCTTGTTTTTGTCATTTTGTGTCTTGTTTTTTTATTTTGTGTCTTGTTTTTGTTGATTTGTGTCTCGTTTTGTCATTTTGTCTCGATTTTGTCGTTTTGTTTTTGTCATTTTCTGTCTCAATTTTGTCGTTTTGTGTCTCAATTTTGTCGTTTTGTGTCTCAATTTAGTCATTTTGTGTCTCGTTTTTGTCACTTTTTGTCTCAGTTTTGTCATTTTGTGTCTCAGTTATTAATAAAAATGAGTGGACATCAGTAATTTTGGTGGGCTTTAATACCATTGCGATTGCACAGATACCAAAACCTAAACCTGTGATCTCCAACCACATCTGGCAACTGATGCACAAACTTCCTAGATGAACGTCCACACTGTTATTTGTCCAGCAAGAGTTACATCAACACAACTAATGTTAGAGATAGTAGTTGGTTTACCTTGTGATCTTTGGACAGAACTGCCTCTCCCTGTTTTCTGTCTTCATGCTAAGCTAGGCTAACAGACTCCCTAAACGTTCCAAAATGTCAAACTGTGGTGCAAGTGTTTTTATATTCACCTCAGCAAGTCTCTGTGATGTTCGTCCTCCCAAACAAACTGGCTGTTCTTGGTGAGCTCAAAGAACTCCCCTCGCCTCCTGACAACACACACACACACACACACACACACACACACACACACACACACACACACACACACACACACACACACACACACACACACACACACACACACACACTCAGGTACAATGACAAAGCAAGTAATTATCCTCATATATAACCCACTTAGCCCTCTACCCGCCCACTGTCTAGACGGCAAGAAGGACGAGATAAGAGCTGAAATCACTGAGGCAGATGAATGAAAAGAAGCCAAAAAGACAGCATGAAAAGGGTTAGAAATTAAATGCACCGAGAGCTACTTCCATTAAAACGAAACATTTTCCATTGGTTTTAAAAGTGTGTGTTTTACCAGCAGTGCTCCTAAGTACACACAGTTCAAAGCACTTGGCAGGTGGGTTGTTCAAGCATCGCTGAGAGTTCTACTGTCTGTTTGCTTCATTGCACAATTGTGAGCTGCCTTGGGACTGCAGATGTAAATTAGCTCCGCGCTAACTGCGTTACACAGGAACGATTTATGACTGCACAAAGACAAAGTTTGAAAGTGCCAACATTTCATTACTTGTGCTGGAAGTGGAGCTAGAGTGACTGTCTGAGGGGAAAGTAATGGAGACGTTAGGGTGGGTGTGATCACTTCTCTACTCCTCTCCAGCTCCGATTTCCATCTGGGCTTGACGTCTGGTACCTACTTCATGTACAGGGCGAGGTCGGTGGCCAGAATAGCCCTCTCGATCATCTTCAGAGTGGCCTTGTACTCGTCCAGGGAGAGGCCGCTGAGGATCTGGTTTCCCTGGAGAGAAAAACCAAGCGGAGGAAACCGTGAGACAGGAACAGCTCTGTGATTGATCACTTCACGAGCAGCTCGTACGTGGATGTTTCACTGGATATGTGCTGACACAGGCTGAGATATCAAGCCCCTGAGGAGCAGATACTGATAGTGCTGACTGCAGTTTACCCCGTGATAGCCCACCGAGGCGTTGCCATGACAACACCGGGCTGCAAAGCACATGCAAATAAATTATGCAACTGAATGCGATCCACGCGTCTTGGGTATATGCATGTGTGTTGAGAACTTATTCCACCACTTTGAGGGCTTTTTAGGCTGCATGTGACAGGGTTTTGTTTCGTCCTCGCTCTGGGATAACGTGCCTTGCAGCAGTGGGGTTAAGTGGCGCTGTGGAGTCTGGAGTGTATTTAGAGTTTGTTTTCAGGCCGTAAAGATCAGAGCAGGCTGTAAGTCACTGTGTTTTATGGGGCCATCAGAGAGTTCAGTGCTCGGCTAGCAGCTGGAAAATGAGCAGAACAGGCATAATAAATAAGATAGAGAGATCCAGGATACTGCAGCAATCAGGCCTGTCCATACCCACTGTCAAGTAACTGTCATGTGATCCATTACAATTGAGTTCCACCTCATCGTGGGTGGAGTCACAAAACACTCACTGTCCTCGAATACAGTCTCCAATAATGCAGCGGTGGAGTCGAGGCTACTCTCCCTCCTGTTGCTCGCCAGTTGGTGCCCGTAAATGTCGTCCATTTGGCTAAACCTCTTCCAACACCTCCGGTTTGACCCACTCCGACCGTTGTGGGCTTTGATGGACCGATAGTCACTTTTCAGCTTTTTCAGCTTCTCCTGACACTGCTTCATTGTCTGACCTCTTCATTCGCCCACGGTACAGGTCTGGTGTGTCGTCACTCACTGTCCAATCAGTGGCCTACACTCTGCAGACGTTATACTGTCGGATCGACTCAGCTCGCTTGGAACCCCGACCAAGTAGGTACTAAAATAGTACCTGGTACTACGTCCTAATGGAAAACCTCACGAACTGAGTAGAGTTGAGCCGAGTAGGTGCTGGTGGAAAAGCACCATTGGTTTTTACACTGGGTACTAGAACTAGTTGGGCAAATGAGTCTAGATGAGTTGGTACGAAGCGATTCCAGCACCCAAGAAGATTTAGTGAGGATACACTTATTATATTACATTATGTGCTCAGTATTGTTTTTGGATTATGGGCACTGCCATTACATTATAGACTTCTATTAGTGTTTTATTTTTCTGACTTCATAGGCAGCTAAACTAGAGCTTGGAACATAAATGTGGACATGGAATACTGACTGCAGAAGGACAAAACTCAGATAAAGATTCTAAAATAATTAGAGGAGCTGGCACATAGGGACTCTTTATAGATAGAGCCTCCTGACTGGTAAAAGCTCGGATAGATTCAGATGCAGCTGTTAAAAAGCCAAATGATGTCATGTTTTGTGAAATGCGAGTGTGAAGATTGGATGTACCGGATGTTTTTGCTCCCTCTGTTCTCCTCGTGTTACACTTCTATCATTGACGATAGTGACAGATGTTCACGTCTGTAAACAGGCTGTAAAAGCAAACAACACACTAAAAAACACCAAACGCTCAGCAGAGCCACGAAACAGAGCAATCACTTCCTCTGATATAAACACACTACATGCAGAATTTACCCTAACAGTCGTCTGGTTCCGTGTTAATACTGAAAATGATCATTAAAAGTGCACTCATCAATGTTCTTACAACAAACAGATGTATGTAAAAGGGTTTAGTCATAGCTACAAACGCACAGGGAATCAAGGGAATAGCACACAACACCTAATGAATGCTGGTTTTAATACAACTGTTGTCATCTTAATCACTTAAACTACAGATTTTTAAAGTCAGAACTGTTGCAGGCGTTGAGTCCTGGAACCAGCGACTCCTCCTGCTTCACGTCACCCACCAGCAGGAATGCTTTCCAAACTTCTCTGATACACAAGGGGATTAGTCGCACGTCAAGACTGTATAAATGGCAACATCAATAAGACACATATTAGATATAAACCAGTGTATTGCTGCCCTTCTGGACAAGTGTTTATCATTGGTACTGGTCAAAGCGCACACACACTCCTGGGTGGCAACTGGGATTCAGATTCCATCCAAGAGTCTATAAAAGGAGCAGAAACAACCTGCTGGTGTTTATGTGGCAGAGAATCTGAGATCAGATGAATACAGGCACAACTAGACCACTAGTTGTTATACCTCAGTAGGCTACGCATCTCTTCAAATCCCTAAGATTTCAGAAGATTGTTAGAAATGTTAGCCAGACCAAAGAGGAAACTGATATTGGGTCAATATATAATTGAGGGACTGTGGAAGTCCATGGGATATATCTTTATTAAAAGTGAAAAAAAAAAAAAAAAAAAAAGTTTTTTATTGTTTTTTATGTTCATTATGATCATGTCTTTACAAATTCCATCATTATTTATTATGGAAACAATCACTTATTAATGACTGGATATCACTAAAATGTCAACTAAATAATGTCCGAATTTAATAACAACCACCTTCTAATTAGCCAAACAATAATAAAATGAGCTGATTCAAAACTTATTTTGTCACTTTGTGTCTCGTTTTGTCGTTTCGTGTCTCGGTTTTGTCATTTTGTGTCTCATTTTGTCATTTTGTGTCTCAGTTTTGTCATTTCATGTCTTGTTTTTTTTTTATCCTGCATTTCGTTTTGTCATTTTGTGTTTCATTTTTGTCATTTTCTGTCTAGGTTTTGTCGTTTCCTGTCTTGTTTTTGTCGTTTTGTGTCTCGTTTTTGTTGTTTTGTGTATCGTTTTATTCGCTTTGTGTCTCGTTTTTTTTTTTTTTTTTTTTTTTTTATAAAAAATGACTAAAATGAGTCCAGATATAATAGCAACCAACTTCTAACTAGTTAAGCAATAATAAAATGAGCTCATTTCCTCCTGAAGAAAAGACTGGCAAGACTTTCTGAGTTATTTAATATAAAGTAGTGTGTGAGTCAAGTGTGGATTTATGGCATGTCAACAGGTTTACTACAATATCTTTAGAAATAACTTTCAATTTCAATTTTACTCAGTTGTATATATATAATATTTAGAGGAATCTTTCTATAAAAATGCCATGTGGTGTTTGGTTATAGGCGGCCATGCTGATTTTAGGCCTGAAAACAGCAAAAATGTCAACTATGATACAAAAAGTCCCGCAATTATATAATGACCCATTTGCAGCTGACGCCATATTGAAATGGAAACCAAAACTGGACCACAACAAAAATCCATCTTCACTATTGTCACTCATTTCATAACATTTACTGCTTGTTAGTCAAAGTAAGGAACCGTTCAGGGCTGATGCTGCCTCTAATGAAGGGAATGTGTGTGAGTTGGTGCACCTACAGGACTGTTGAGGATCATGAGGCACTGGTCAAAGTGGTGATGCTCCATGGTGGAGTGGCAGTAGAGCTGGGCCAGTGGGTGGTCACTCCTGGAAAAAAAAACACATGGAAGAAACCCACAGGGTGAATCCAGAGCGCTCCCACACATACATGCACAGCCGTACATGCTAACCTGCGTGACTCATGCTCTTACCTCTGTATGTAGGAGTTGTTGACTCCTCTGTGGTCCAGGTCATGGCTGAGAGTCGCGATCATCAGAGCCAAGACCTCCACGTCGCTCAGGTTGTTCTGCAGGAGACGGACGGGCAGATAAAGGAAGGGGAGGACGGTTGGGCGACAGAACGGAGGTGAGAACAATAAACACAGAGAAAATCCGCCCACACGACGGCAGCTCCTCAACAGATGACAGTCTGTTGCCACAATGGAAGCAAACATAATGGCTGTTATGTGTACACTGCTGTAACTGGGCAGTGTGGGCGCTGAGCCTGGAGTGGATGGCGAGGCTGCTGCTGCTTCTGCATATGACACAACAGCTTTCATGTCGGAGCTGCAGGTCGCTGCCAGTAAACCAGGCGGAGATGATTGTTTTGTATCATGGGAAACACACATATTCAGCGCTTTCCAAATGATTTTGTTCTTGGAGATTGTTTCATGAAGCCTAAAGTGTGTTTTGGATGTGTAGTTTTGAGGAAAATAAGTGTGTATGTCCCTTAACCCTCCTGTTGTCCTCATTTACGGGAATGAAAAAATATTGTTTCCTTGTCTGGAAAAAAAACCCAAAAATCAGCAAAAAAAATTCCCCTAAATTTGGCACGAAAATTCTTGTAAATATTTTCAAAAAATGAGTAAAAATCTTCCAAAAAATCCTAAAAATATCTAAATTGATTCCATATATATATCAGTAAAACTTCTAATATTTTCTTTAAGAACAGTCACATAAAAATCAACCAAAATCCAGCGAATTTCGCTGGATTTTGGTTGATTTTTATGTGAATGTCCTTCAGAAAAATTTTTAACATTTTTTCCATCAAAAAATGTTCAAACATTTCCCAAAAAAGTTGAAAATGTGGACATCACACGAGGGTTAAAGCAAAGGCAACAATACTACACTATGTGTGCAGGTATGGAATCTAATCAGTAATTTAATAATTATTCATCGTGTCGACTGGCTGCTCCTACCAGTAGGCGTCCTGACTTGAGGAGTGCGAACATGCACTGGGCTGTGTTGAAGGCGTGTCTCCAGTTGTGATAAGCCACGTTCTTCCTGTAGTTCTTCTTAACGCTCATAATCCACTGACATAAACTCTGCAGAGGAGAGAACAAGCAGGAAAAGATTTAAGCCACTTTATCCAGACAGGAGGGGAATGTGACAGACTTATCTCCCACCGTCTGTCCATCGTGTCGGTGTTAGGTAGAAATATGCTGGTCATAATTTGATTAAATACACATTTATTTTGGTATAATGGTACTTAAACTGTAAATAACTGAAATGTAAATGCTAACTTCAGCCAGGGCCAGGACATTATATAACAATGCAGCTGTTGCTTTAACCTTTACAAGCATAAGTAAGTAAAAAATTACCCTTTGAGGTCATTTTCTTGCATTATCTTGGGAATGAAAAGTTTTTATTATTTCATTTTCCAGCTATTCCTCAGAAAATATGCTTTTCATGTCATTCTATTTAAATTTTTATGCTACCTGTCACACTTCTAAAGAAACTGTAATGTTTGTTTTACTACCCCAAGCTCTTTATCACGAATAACATCATACAAGAGGTGATGGAGGGACAGAGTAGCAACAGTTGGAGGGAAAGAATGGAAAAATGTCAACAAAATGGATGTTGACATTCTTCTATTGCTCTTCTGTGTTATATTCTTCTTTTTCAATTATTAAAATGTTCAAAGTCTGTTATAAAGTTTAAAATAAATGTATTTAAAACATGAAATCATACTTGTGTGGACAAAAATAGAATACAAACAATACAAATGATTATTCTTAACCAAAATGACCAAAAATGGCAAAAAAAAACCCTACATTGATTCTTATATGAGTCATTTTTGACCCACTTATGGAAGAGTGTAGGGTCCAATCACTGGTGCATGTAAGGGTTAAAGGGAACTGCAGCATTTTTCTTCTCATACATGTGTCCATTTAGACTATAGATCCGGAAAACTTTGCACTTGGAAGCATCCATTCTAAGGAACTGTGCAATGTGACTCCCTCAGATATTTCCACATATACTTAAATGTTGCACAAATTATTCCAAATGCCTGTCTCGGAGACTTAAAAAATGGCTAACTGCACATGAATCTACCTCTGGGTGAACTTTTGTATTAGCATTATAGCATTTGTTTGGAGTTGTGTTTGTGTTTAACCTTAACCCTAAATCTCAGTAAATATTTGCTCTCCTTATAGAGCTAATTCAATAAATATCTGCTTCTTTAGCTCCTTCACTGTGTTTTCCAGCTAGCTGCTAACTTTGTCTGTGTGGTGTTTATCTGAATTATTTTTTTTTCTGCTGAAAACAGCTGTACGGTGTAGCAAGAGCAAAGAAAGTGAACAACAGCAGTAAATCTGCTGCTCACATATGATTAACCCTCTGAACCCCAAGAAGTTTCTGCATGTTTTTTTTTTTGCTCCTGTTACATTTTTACTCCCTGTGGGCTCATTTTTCCACTGCAATACAAAGACCTGCACCTCTATGGAAACAGCACAGCAGTGGTTAGAAGTCAAGGGAACTCAAACGTCTTAAATCAAAAAAAATACTTCAAAACTATAAAACAAAACTGATTCAACACGTACAACATTTTCTCACAAGTGTGCCTCTACACACTACAGATATTTTAGTATATATAATTTACTGGAGCAATGAAGAGACACTATTAATAATGAATGTCACGACGGAGTTCTTTTTTCCTCCACAGTATTCTATGATGATGAATAAAAGTGACGCATCTTAATATATTTGGTGAAATCTGTCAGAGTCGTTGTGTTTAGCAGCCTGACGTGTGTCTCCAGAACTAAACTACATCGTAAGTGGGTGTAAAATAACAGCAGCAGAGAGGAGAGGTAAATGTGATGAGCAAAGGGACTTAACTGCCAGGATGTTTGCCCTTTCTGAAAGTGAGGACTCAGCACCCGGCCTGCAAATCAATGCCCTCTGCTTCGTCAGTCGGTGCTCCACTACACGCTCATCATGAATGAAAACTAATCCAATGTCAGGCACCATAGGAACCACAAACCATTATTCTGCTAATCAAATAATGGCTCATTTTCTCCATAGGGATCACTGTAATCTGATTTCACACTGGAATGAATGACTGCAGAACAATAAATACGTTAGAATGGCAATTAAATAATAACATGTTGTACATTTTAGCCCCCAGGCGGTGATGCTCTGAGGGTGGCCGGCGTGTCGGATCTCGGTGTCAGACCGACAGCCTGAGCCGCTGGAGGGCCCTAATTTCCTCCAATCAAAGCCTTTCTTTGTGAGGCCTCTCTCCGCAGGCACTCCGGAGGTCAGCCGCCGACACACAAGGACCTCTTCAGGAGAACGGCGCGCTGAGGAGGCCAGCCAAAACCCGCCAGCGACCGGCCGATGCTGGCGCCGAGGGGCAGCCAGACGAGGACAGCGCTGGGTCTGACAGACGGCGGTAATGGAGGGAGAGTGATTTCTTTTTTTATTTGGAGGGGAAGTGTTTTAGGTGTGTGTGTGTGTGTGTGTGTGTGTGTGTGTGTGTGTGTGTGTGTGTGTGTGGTCTCCGAGTTAAGGGTGCTGGCAAACAAACATTAAGTGAGTTGTAAATGCATGTTCTAATGGTCTAATGCTGCTGACAAGAAGCAGGTTGTTTTATGTGAATCGTAACACAACACACTGCTCTTCTTATCTTCCATGACATGTAGCGAGGACAACAACATGCTAGAATGTTGTCTGGTTCATGTATTAGCCTGAGCTAATGCAGTAATCTACAACAAATTCTTCATCTTTCATCATTTATTACAACAATACTTGCAGATTAGCCTTTATATTTAGGGAAAAACATGACATTTTGTTGTGTTTTTACACGTATCTCACCATAAAATGGTGAGATATCCTTTCATAACTGTGTCGGGAAAATTACTCAAACAGGTGGGTTCTTGTGGCCGATAACACTCAAAACAACCATCGTATTGGAGCCAGTTAACAGCTAATTGATGCTAATGCTATTCATGAAGCCTAAAGTTTGTCCAGCAGGATGTCAGTGGGTAATTAAACTCAAAAGGGTTATTTCCCTAATGAGCATGCTCAGGAAATGTCATGGTAACCTGCCTATTAAGCTGTGAGGTATCTCTTATGCATGGTTGCTATTTTCTCCTGGATGAAGGTGGACCTGGTGGTGGTCTTCACCCAGAAAGATGAGTCACTTAAAATTTACCTGGTTAACATGTCCATGTGGTGCTTTTTATGAGCTAGAAGACGCATCATTAGCGAAATAACCCCGACAGCATTTCCACCTTGAAACTGGAACGTCTCAAAATCACAAATTCAGACAGCCGAGGTTTGATACATAACTAATAGTGGTGGGATGCGACTGAATCGATGAATAGAAATATACATGAACTTTAACAACAAAAAAGTTTATGTTTCATTTATATTTATCTGTATTTTTCATCTGTTTACTACATCCACAGGTGGGTCAATATATAATTGAGGGACTTTTGAGGTCCATGGGATATATCTTACATACATTTTTAATAAAAGTAAAAAAATGTTTTTTATGTTCATTATGATCACGTCTTTACAATTTAAATAATTATTTATTATGGAAATAATCATTTATTAATAAAAAAAATGACTGGATATCACTAAAATGTCAACTAAATAGCCATCACAATTTAATAACAACCACCTTCTAATTAGTTAATAATAAAATGAGTTTATTCAAAAATAGTTCTGATTGTGTTCTTTGTATTAAATTGAGATAATCATGACATTTCTTTTTTTGGCACTATATCAAATTATATATGGACTATAACAGATTGTATCTGTGTCCAAGAAATTAGTCATTACAAAAACACCTCTCTAGGAAGTGTGTTAATTCCAGATCACATGACCTGCTCCATATGATGTCATTTCCTCCTGAAGTAAAGACTGGCCAGACTCCAAGGCTTTCTGACTTATTTAATATAAAGTAGTCAACAGGTTTACTACAATATCTTTATAAATAACTTTCAATTTCACTGAATTGTATATATAATATTTAGAAGAATCTTTCTGTAAAAATGCCATGTGGTGTTTGGTTATAGGTGGCCATGTTGATTTTAGGCCTGAAAACAGCAAAAATGTCAATTATGATACCTGTCAACTATGTTTTCAAAAAGTCCAGCAATTATAAATTGACCCAGATTACTTCAAACCCAAATGCAATTATATTAATATTTAATAATTAAAGTGCTGCGGTGATAAGAAAATTTTTTGTTGCACAGTTTGAACACAACCAGGCTTTTATCCAAGCTGCCATTAGGGAAGATTTTTAAAAGAAAACTTTCCACCCAACAAGCTCAATGTGGTCTCATCTTCCTTCACTATTCACCAAACTTTCTGGTCACTGATTCACTTTTCTTCGTGGCTGACAAACAGACTTTAGGTTCATTACCGCCGCCTGCTGGGCTGGAGTGTTCATCAGTGTTACCAAGAAATCAGGGAACTGCAATTAAATGTGTTATTTTTTCTGTAATAGATTTATAGAAATGAATGTGTTATAGTCCTAGCCCTAGTAACAAACCAGTCCTGGCTACATGCTGTCTTCCATATCATTGCTCTTCTTAATAATTTACTGATTTCATGAACTAATTCTGTTAACTGGCTTCCAGCTTCAACGCTGTAGGGACTATGCTGCGTTATGCTATACAGTATAGGTACATCTAAGCCATTTCAATGTATCATTTTCATGGGTTTAAATCAATGACCACAAGTCAGTTCTTACCGTATACTTCATCTGGAAGTTCTGGACCAGGTTGAGGTCGACAAACATTCGGATGGTCGCCAGCGTGGTCTCGGTGTCCGACAAGTCGAAGTCGCTGAAGCTGAAGTCCAAAAGACGCAGCGACTGAGCCGACGGAACCGTGGCCACCTTCAAACACGTACGAAACACCAACATTTAGAGGCAGCAGTTCATCTCCTGCATCATTTACTAATGAGTAGTAATCACACGGTAATCACTTCCCAGATCCTTAATCCCAATTCTTGTTTCTGCCACAGTTACACAAGCGACTTTAACTACACAGTGATGTGGGCTTTTCATCTTATGGCGCTACGTGGCAGCCTCTTGGGTAGAAAGTACCCGAAAAATCTAGCCTGTGTCCTAGATACCAAGTGACACATCCTCTTTGTAGCACCCGAGGGAGGCCACTTAATCAGGCTGCGCTGTTAGTTCAGCCACTTCGCCATAAGGAGAGGAGAAAAGAGCAAGACCTTTACAGACGATGGTGGAAAAAGTCTGGCTACACTGATTGGTTCGGGTTTGGAGAGCTGCCTTGGATTTCTGCCAGAAACCCACCAGTGATAAATTAGCTACTTCACCGAATTGTAAGACGGTCTGATTGCAAGGGGGAGTCCTTTAATTTTTTGTGCATAAAGCTAGAGGGCCATTTATTTCAAGTGAGCATTAAAAATAGTAATTTTCCCCAAATTACTGGTTGTAGGAAGCATCATATGGAGCGGAGTGAATGTTGATTAACAGTCTGGCTGATTACCACACATTAAAGTTGCATAAATATCTAGCTTTACAATCATTTTGGGGAAGAACACAGCTGTTTTCTCAGTTGGCCAAATGGTGCAAGAAAGCAGGGGCAATAAGAGGATCAGATGAATTTCACACACTTTATAGCTTCCAAATAAATTTGTAACTCATCGAGATCAATTGTTAGGTTCTTTTAAATCTGTATATTTTCCTGATTGTTAGTGTTTCTTGCACTCTTAGACATATTTTGCCACGAGTTTGCCACGTTACCATGCAAAAACATTCTTAGTCTGGATTTAATCATATCACAAACACTACGCAACGATTAGCAGCAGCTGTATAAACAATAACTGCATATTGTGAGATTTGAAACAGCATCTTTTGGAAAGTTTACATACGTCAGAAAAATATGGGAAGTGTGTCATTTCATGTCAGTTCTAGAACAAAAATAGATCCGTCTCACAGTCTATTTTATCTCTGACTATACGAGCTACGAAGGCCCGGAAGTGCAACATTTCAGGAAACTAATAATGGAACAAAAAACATAATAATAATAATAATTTGTTCCTGTTTGGTTCCTATAAAAAGTCAAGATTTCTCAATTAAATTTGCTAAAAACTTAATTCTGAAATGTTTGTTTCAGTTTTTTTTTTCACTTTGGTTAATAAGAGAGACTAATATAAGTTTTCTGAATATGTTTGAGTTAATGTATTTTAGAAGATTTGTTTCTGAAATTTTAAGTTTTCTAAAACATTTTTAGAAACATTTGGTTTTCTGAAATATTATTCTATTGCCTGAAATGGTTTCTGTTTAATTCATTTGTTTCATGAGATGTAAATGCTCCCAAAATGCCTAAATTTGACCGAAACACTGTTTTCTGAAATGTATTATTTTCCTATTGTGTTCTTTAGAGGTCATCTTTTCTAACATGCATATATGAAAATGTACGGCATCAAAAATATTCTCTAAAAGGTTTTCTGTACATCTTTGCTTTCTGGAATTTCATTATGACATTTTTTGAAATATTTAGGTTTCATAAATTTAAGAGATTAGATTTGCTAAGACAGTTTTAAAAATGTTTTTTTAAGCTGCATTGACATGTTGTATTTGGCACCACCAGGCCTCCGTAGCTGGTCCTCATTACTAGGGATGACAGTCATGCTTTGTTCCCACTACATTTCTAACAGCAAATCCTCTTTATATCAACATCTAAATTAAATATTTGATTAAGAAACACAGCTTTCTCTCAAAGTTCTATATTTTATTTATTGTGTGACAAAAATCCTAAACAAACATGGGAAGCAAAATTTTAACCAGATCCATTGTTGAGGATAATTAAATGCTGCTTTAACACGTTTAGTGTTTTGTTGGCCCATATTTTCCATTGCTGCTTGTAGAAGAAGAAGTCGCCCTTATAGAGCTGCTGCACTGGTGCTTTCTTGCTGATTTAGCTGAGCGGTGTTGCGTTACATGAGTGCTGCTCATTTACACAAAGTCTGCTTCCTTTGACCTGAGGGACAAACATCTGCTGGTGTGTGTCACTACATGTTTATGAGCGTGTACCGGGTCATCCGTGTGCGTGTGGGCATGTATATGTGTATTATTAAATGAATAAATTTTAATTTACCGCGGTTACCTGGAGTTCCCGCGATTCTTCCTCAGCGGCGGAGGCGTGATACGACAACACCTGGAACACACACATGGAAAAAACAATGAGGCCTGCAGATATATCAGGTTTTTGTAGAAAACACTCATACTATCGGGATCATACTCACTCAGTCTTTATACAGTAAATGACTAAAATTTACAGACAGAGTGAAATTCCAAACTGCACAAATCATGTACAAATCTAAAAATAATGTTTGCTACAAAATTTACCAAAATTGTTTTCTTTCTGTTGTGTTTTGCTACTGTTAGGTCCTTTTGTATAAATGTAGATGGACATATTTGTGTATCTTTGCTATAAATCATGTTCACTATTATTATTATTATTGTTGTCAGTATTATTATTGTTTATAAATGGCAGCATTTTTGAAGAGGTAGGAAGAATTGATTTGCAATCATTTGTGTAGGGAGAAGAGGTGGGATTAGATAAGATCTGACTACTTCCCATTCCTTTTTGAGCAATTTATTCATTTTCTTTTGCTGTTTTCTCTTTTTTTGTTGAAATGTTCGAAATAAGCTTTCAAAAATCAAAAAAATCAAAAATACAATACAAATACAACTGCTCTCTGACACGCATCTCCGATTCTTTTGATCAGCTTTTTGCTTTTAGGCAACAATCAGTTTGAGATAATTTGATATAGCATGAATATTTTCACTCAAACAGTCATCATTACTGGTACTAGTTCTACCTGTGTGTGTTCTGTTGCAGCTTAGTGTCTGCTAAGAAACCTTTCTGAGATTCTGATGCAATCAAGGCAGTCAAAATGACACGCAAAGCTGAAGATGAACAGGCTTTTGGCAGACAAGAACAGAGAAAGTGGTGCTACTCATCAATCAGACGTGTCTGTCAAACCCAAAATACAAAGAATCCATCATGATTTGGAGGATTTTTGTCTCTAAAAAAAGACAAGGCAGCAGCAGAGAAGAAAAGAAAAGAAGTACAGATCATGTCGATGAACATGTTGCTTCACTTCTTGCTCATTTTAATACGTACTGATGCATATGCAAACAACCAGTCACTTAACAACTTTTCAAACCCACTGATGTTCTTTTCTTAACCTTTTTTCACTACCACAATGTACATTTATGATGGTGCAACAAACAGAAACCAACTTTTTGAAAATCTGCAGTGATGAAGCATTTTCCTCCATTTTCAGAACTCCTACCAGTGGCCTCTTAGGAACTAGTACATGACACAGGCTTTCATAGAATTTCATAGCTGTCCATTGTGTGATCAAAGCCTTCCTGCAGTGTCAGTGATCCCTGTTTCTGAACTTTACTCTAAAAAGCACATTTTGGCCCAGTTTCATCACTACTTATTTTGATGTGTGGTGACCGGTGACAGTGTAATTTGGACAAAAATGTAACTTCTAAGGAGACGGTTCATTGATCACTTAGCATCGTTGCTTTGGAAGAGTGATGAAAGTACATTAAAGGCAGGCTTTGAAGCGCTGAAAAAATGCTCAGAACGCTGTTTGGAATGATGCAGGCAGCACTTCAGAGATGATTAAACTGTCAACGTTTCTTCATCACCACAGTTCTCTGCTTTGATTTAGATTTTGGCGAAAATGTGTAGAACTTGTATTCAAATTTCAGCCATTTAAAAGACATTTAATTTCAGTTTTGTGGCATGTTTAATTAGTATATTTTCTAATCATTTTCAGGCCATTTTCAGAAAATTCTTGGAAATATTTTCAAAAAAATGAGTAAAAATCTTCCAAAAAAGTCCTAAAAATATCTAAAGTGATTCCACATGTATCAGTAAAACTTCTAATATTTTCTTTAAGAACATTCACAAAAAAATCAACCAAAATCCAGTGAAATTCGCTGGATTTTGGTTGATTTTTTTGTGAATGTTCTTAAGAAACATTTTTAACATTTTTTTCCACCAAAAACTGTTCAAAGATTTCCCAAAATGTTGAAAATGTGGACTTTAGAAGTTTCACTGTGAAATTTTTTTTTCTTTCCACATTTTCAAACTTCAAAATGGGTCAGTTTTTGACCCGCAGGACGACATGAGGGTTAAATTAAGGTAAGCGTGCTGCCTGCATGTTTTACTGGTTGGTCTCCGCTCTTTTGTTGCTGCCTTTTGTCTAATTCTCTGAAGCTTGAGCTTGAATTCAGTCCATTCATCTGTTTCTTCCATGAACAAAGGCAATGTATGTTGGTGAACAAGACTTTGCATTAAAACAATAATTAGGCCATTAGTCTTATCGTGTAATCACTTTTTTGTGTCTTATTTCATGTTGACAATACTACCGCAGCGGTCCAGCGCTGAGGCTTTGGAGGAGGTGGGCGTCAGCTGCAGCCGAGAGGACGCATCACCTCTGACACCCTGAAGCTGACAGCTCCATCACCGGAGTGCACGGTGGGTGTGCACGGTGGGTGTGCATGTGTGTGGCCGAGCGCTGAATGGAGAGTGTCACTGTGGATTGTGTGTGGGCTCGGTTATAATGAATTTGTGCTTCGCAGTCTGTGGCGCACAGAGGCTGAAGGAAAGTGCCAAGAAGCGAGATAAATCCTTCTGCCGGGACTCATCACTGTCACTCACACACCCACAGATCACTCTATCAGCGATGCTCACACACACACACACACACACACACACACACACACACACACACACACACACACACACACACACACACACACACACACACACACACACACACACACACACACACACACATACAGTACGTCTCTATACTTTTAACACCAACACAATGCAATCCCTCTCAACGGTCACCTTTTTCGCTGCTAATCCTAACTCCTACACGAACTGCAACCTAGACCCGATTGCAGTCTTGACCTTAGAACTTTGTAATGTGTGAGCTCATCAAAATGTCTACTCTTTCTAAAAATCTCCTCATTGGCAAGATGTCAAAGAAGCAGAAAGAGTAGAAGCAGAGGTGTCAGGATAACTACTAACGGAAAGAAAAGGAAGGAATCGAAATAGAAGAAGTGGCAAAAGGCGAAAGACTACTAGACACAATAGGAAGCACGGCTCTCTCACAAAGTGGCAATGAAACTGAACCTTGTTTGCTTCAAAAACCACAGAATTGTTGGACTAAATTATATTAGATCAGACTGGAACCTAATGAACTGATAATTCAGTGAGGTATTGAAATTTCACAGTACAGTATTTTTAAAGTATTTATCAGATGACTTAAATACAAACTTGGAAAAATGTAGAAATTGATACATGCAAGGTTTAGGAAAAGGCAAAAGTGGACTTTGTGCTAATAATTGATGTATTATCATCAACATACTGAATTATTGCTGCTTTAGTTTACAGTCATGGAAAAAAATGATTAGACCACCCTTGTTTTTTTCAATTTCTTGTTCATTTCAATGCCTGGTACCACTAAATATATATATAAGAGGTCATTTCATTTCATCAGCAGCACATGTAAAGGCCTAGAGTGGTTTCCTGCTGACATTCAAGTCATAGCACAACTCAGAAGCTGTCAGCTCTCACATAATGGCTAAAACTAAAGAATCATGTGAAGCCACAAACGCAGACATCTTGGCATTGCTGGAAATTGGGATGAGTGAGAAACAGGTAGCGAAAAAACTGAAGATCTCCAAGACAGTCATTCATTACACCAAGAAAAAACAAGCCCAACATGGTTCTACCGAACTGCTAGCTGGTCAGGAAACGTCTTTCTACCCACCAGATGACAGTCACTCATCTGTTCTGTGGACAAATGTGACTTGTTCAGAAAGGACAGTTGGAAACCAACTTCTTGAAGCTGGTCTGAAGTCACACAAGGCAGGAAGAAGCCCTTCATCAATGAAAGGCAGAGGAAAGCTGGTTACTCTTTACTGGGATCACAAGGATTGGACTGTTGATGATTGTTCTAAGGTTCTCTTCAGGGATGAATCCAGTTTTCAGTTGATGTCCACTCCAGCCAACTTCCTGGTTAGGAGGAAGCCTGGAGAAGCTACAAACCAGACTGTCTGCCCCTACAGTAGAACATTTCAACTCTGAAATGAAACTCTTATGAGATATTTTTGTTGTTATCATTATATTTGTCCAAACAAATGTACCTTTAGTTGTACCAGGCATTAAAATGAACAAGAAATTGAAGAAAACAGGGTGGTCTGATATTTTTTCCCCATGATTGTATATAGGTGTTTATGATACTGACCTCCAGAGTGACTTCCTGTTTGGCCATGGCTCTCTCCACTGTTTCGTACATCTGTGTGTTCTGGATGCCGAGGCCACAGAAGATTGCAAATGCCTCCAGGAACTGCTCATCGTTTCTGTTGAAGGCCTTCACGCTGCCTGATGCTTCATCCATTTTGTTCACCAACTGACAAACGCCTACGAGCACAAACACAAACACATACTGTCACTCCTGGTTGACGACTCTTCTCATAGGTTTAATGAGTCCTGATGCTACTATTTTAATTTTCTGCTCACAGTATACAACAGAAGTGAGTATAGCTCTGTCCAAAATGTAAAATGATTCAAAACTGTGCCACCTCACAATAATTGCATCACTTCTACTTTGAACAGGAGGGTATTTGCAGTGTTCAGTTTAGATTTACTGTATTAAAGATGCAAGACACACAATAGGAGCACAGAACGCAACAAAAACCAGTACATCTTTCATTACAGAGATTCATATCTTTTATTTTTTTCGTTACTTTGTATGTCTGCCTTCATTTTTGATGACAATCTTTATCATCCTCACCCACACATTTCATCAGACATTTGTTTTTTTGGAGGAGGTTGTTCTGTCTTGGTTTGTCTTTAACCCTCCTGTTGTCCTCAATTAGGGACGCCAAAAAATATTGTTTCCCTGTCTGAAAAATATCCCAAAAATCGGCGAAAAAATTCCCCAAATTTCTGAAAATGTGCAAAATCTTCAGGAAGAAAATTCCAATAATAACTTAAAAGTTTCTCTTAAAAGTATTATTATTATTTTTTTTTAAATCCCTAAATTTAACAAGAAAATTCTGGTAAATATTTTCAAAAAATGAGTAAAAAGCTTCCAAAAAAAATCCTAAAAATATCTAAAGTGATTACATATATATCAGTAAAAACTTCCAATATTTTCTTGAAGAACATTCACAAAAAAATCTACCAAAATCCAGCAAAATTCATTGGATTTTGGTCGATTTTTATGTGAATGTTCTTAAGAAACATTTTTAACATTTCTTTTTTTCACACCAAAAAATGTTCAAAAATTTCCTAAAAATGCTGAAAATGTGGACATCAGAAGTTTCACTCTGAAAATATTTTTTGTCCCCACATTTTCAAACTTTAAAACGGGTCAGTTTTGACCCGCAGGACGACATGAGGGTTAAAATACCTCAAAGGTGTTCTACTGGATTTAAGTCAGGCCAGATATTCACAGGCATTCATGGTGCCACCTATAAATGTCAACCTTCTTCAATCATGCAGCATGATTTCATCAGGAAATACTCTACATGTCAGCTTATAATTAATGCAGTTATTGAATGGTGACACAGTTTGAAAGATTTAACATTTAAGTGATGTTGCACTTCAATGAAAAGCTAATGCAGTTTAATTAAGTGGCTCATTACAATACCGTGAAATGGAGGTACAATTACCAGTCTTTGTTTACATACTTGTGCAAATCTGTTCCACATAAGGACACGGAACAGAATATTTCTCCCCTAATACTGATAACATATTCATGAAGCAAAGCATACGTTGGTCTGAATTAATCTGTTAGAGGAGAAACACTAAGACCATCGCACAGTAATGAACTAAGCTCCAGCTTTTCATCTTGCTCATCACCAAAACTCTAAAAGGTTGGAGGAGAGGCTGTAAGGACCTGTATTGTTTGATCGTCGAGAGACACCATCATCTTCATAGCCGACTGATGGCTAATTATGCTGATGACAATCACTGTGATGGATGGAGTGGCAGAGCTATTCATGGACAGATAAAGTAAGAGGTAATGCTATGCTGGCTTAATGTGCTCTTCGGCCTACGATTTATGATTGTTAAAGCCTCTGGCACCTGGTGTTAACATCCCATCACTGCATTGAAAAGTAAAAAGCCACAGAGGCGGGTTAAGTACTGAAGACATTTCTCAATGTACACTTGCACTACCATTCAAAAGTTTGAGGTCAACCAGGCAATTTCATGTTTTCCATGAAAACTCACACTTTCATTCATGTGCTAACATAATTAAACAAAGGTTTTCTACTCATCAATGAGCCTTTCAACACCATTAGCTAACACAATGTAGCATTAGAACACAGGAGCGATGGTTGCTGGAAATGTTCCTCTGTACCCCTATGGAGATATTCCATTAAAAATTAACCGTTTCCAGCTAGAATAGTCATTAACAATGTCTAGATTGGATTTCAGATTAATTTAATTGTTATCCTTAACGAAAAAAAAGATTTTCTTTCGAAAATTAGGACATTTCTAAGTGACCCCAAACTTTTGAACGGTAGTGTACATGTTAGCATTTTAGAGAGCTAATATAGCACAGCTGAAGCTAATAGGAATGTCTTTATTTGCAAGAACCACAGTATTGGACACATGGAATGGGAGTGTGTGTTTGCCGGTACATGAGTCACTAAAACTGAATTTTCTGTATTAGTGTTAGGCTGCCGAGGAAGACTTCCCTGCTAATTACATTGACCTTGTTGACTCACAGGTTGAATCTGATCCGCTGTGAAAACCCATTTTGGTTCAGGCTAATTTTCTCCCAATAGACCCTCCTAAAGCCAAGCTGCTGTCATGAGCAGATGAAAAAGAGGTGGTTTAAGTCCAAGATTTGAACTTCACAGAGGTGCTCTACCCATGAGAGAAAGAGAGATCTACCCTACCTATGACTTTATCCTTCTTGCCATTCCGGATGGGAGTGCAGAGCAAACTCTTTATCTGGTTGCTGGTGTGGTCTGGGTTTTCACTCTGCCAGAGAACAAGAGGGATGATTACTCGCTTTGGGGAGGGAAAAGACATGAAAATGAATTGAAAAGAAACGAGAACAGACCGTCCAGGGGAAACGCTGGTCCTTGGTGACGTCGGCGATGTTGAGAGGCTGCATTGTGTTTTTAACATACTGGGCGTACATGTAGTTGATCTGGCTGACGTCACAGTCCCTATGGAGAAACACACAACAAGAACAGATGGAGGTTCAGAAGTGACCATGGACTAACCAGTGTGAGCATTATGAATCTCAAAGAAAATGTTATACAAGAAAAACAACTGCGGTTCAAAATGCTTAACATGGATGGAAGCTAAACAAAAAAAGGCAAGAGCTGAAAAGTTAACATACACTACCGTTCAAAAGTTTGGGGTCAACCAGGCAATTTCATGTTCTCCATAAAAACTACCACTTTTATCCATGTACTAAAATAACTGCACAAGGGTTTTCTAATCATCAATGAGCCTTTCAACACCATTAGCTAACACAATGTAGCATTAGAACACAGGAGTGATGGTTGCTGGAAATGTTCCTCTGTACCCCTATGGAGATATTCTATTAAAGATTTCCAGCTAGAATAGTCATTTACCACATTAACAATGTCTAGACTGAATTTATCATTCATTTAATGTCATCTTCATTGAAAAAAATTGCTTTTCTTTCAAAAAATAAGAGCATTTCTAAGTGACCCCAAACTTTTGAACGGTAGTGCATATATGCATGTTTGTGTTGGCCCTCTGCACCATGTGACTGGCCTTGATTCTGCAGAGTTTGCTTTTTGCCCATGATGCACTGCAGTGACCTCATTAGCTCCCAGGTGGAGATGGCTCAGTCCAAAAAGGTCTGTTTAAAGTTTTACCTACTGACATGTTCCCTAATGTTGGTGGTTTGACCAGAGCACCAACAGAAATGTCAAAAGAACAACTTGATGGAGTTACATACATGCAGTTGCCAGGCTCGCCATCACCCTGCTGACAACATCTTGATATAGAATCCAGATGTTATGCTAAGTTGGCTAAGCACCTCTGACATCAGCTCCGTAAGCAGCCCTAAGCAATTTTTAAAATGGGTTCATATGAAAAAAACATGCCTAAATTTGGTCTATAAGAGCTGCAAAGCTATGAGGTTAAAAAGAACAACCTTGGGCTCTATGGATCAGAGACACTTGGTAGAATACAATAAACCCTACTGTTGCCATCATCAAGTCAGAGTGACATTTAAAAATTCTAGCAAAAACTGACATTTGTTTAATTGGAAAGTAAATAACAGCCAAAAAGTCTGTAACCCTGATTTTAACATTGACATTGAAGAAAAGCTTGTTTTACGAAGATTTAATTTCTATGGCAATTTTGTCATGCACCAGAAACGGGTATCTGATCTTGATTCGCCTCATTAGGTATGTCGTTTCAGACAAGAAACCAGCCTGTATCTGTGAGGTGAAATGCATGAAAACTGCAAATCTGAGTCATATTTACTTGTCTAAATGTTTATATATACACACACATTTCACCACTTCTAATTTAGTTGCTTGCGGTAGGAGATATTTTGTATTGTAGCATCAGTGTTTTTATAGGCTTTCTGGGGGACTCAAGTGCAGTATTTCACTATAGTTACACCTACTTGTCATTAAAGCATGCACAAACTTCTGTGTAGGAAAAAAATTTACTGTTTTTGTGCAAGATTTAGCAGCAAATTTTTCTCAGGAGTTGGTGGAGACCAAACATAGAGCTAAAAGGAGTGTAGATATTAGACTGAAGCTGATTAGATGGAAACAAACAGGGCTCCATATATTTGTTAATGTTGCTTTGTGCTCTCAGATAGCTGTTTCCTATTAGCCATAAAGTTAAAAAAAAAAAAAAGTTTCTTGTTTTTGTAGGTGTTGCTATTTCTGCCATCTGATTGGCTATGGTGGCTAACACTCTTCATGCTGAATTCAACTTTTAGTCATTTGGGCCAGGACAAAAATGGTTCTTAGAGCGAAAACCGAGCACACACTTGAAACTTCACATGAAAATGAAATTGGAAGTGGGAGAACTTAAATCTTAAAATGAGCCAATGTGTTTTGTAAAGTTCTTTTAGACATCCATACGGTGGATTTTGTGTATTCATCCACACAGATTTGCTCAGCTGCTCCTTGGATTCCGTCTAGCAACCTGTAAATCTGCTTCCTGAAGCTCCAGGCTGAATAATAAAACATCTGCTGGTTAATGAGGGAACTGCACCGGAGTCCACCGGTTCAGGTCTGAGAGCTAAATCTGTCAGTCACGTCTGTCAGCGCTTAATAAGCCTGTTTGTTATCTTTAGCTGCTCCAAGTCCAACCGCAGCGTCAGCTATAATACTGCAAGATAAATGATGGAAAATGGATACATAAACATAATATGGGGTTAAAGTGAAAGCCAGTGGATTTTGGCTGTAGTGCTGTGGTGGGATGGTATGTGTGTTAGAGAGAGGGAGGGAATGCGAGAGTGTGTTAGCGGATGACAGAAAACCTGTTTTGATGGCCGTGTGTTTGAGAGAGGAAAATGGTGTGGCAGATAAATAGAGAGTAAATATAACTGTGAGTGAATTTACCCAATTTACCCCGGTGCTTTTACTTATTACTTTGTATTTTCAACAAATGCCCTTTTATACTTCTGCATTTCAAAGGAACATACTGTGTTTTTCACTCATGTATTGGACAAATTTAGTTACTAGTAACTTTGTGGATTAGGATTTTACAAGGAAAAGCTTGGAAGAGCTGATAAAATTTGCTACAATGTCTCAGTGAGGTGCAATCTAGCAAAGGAAGCCTGCTTTAACGTTTACTGCAAAATAACTACTTCTGAGGCCGCTCTCTAATTGGTTGCTTCCATGTTACCATATGGTGCAGTTTTATATAAGCAACTGTGTAATGCATTTTGGTAGTGCTGTAATGTGTTACAGGAGCACTGGGAGAGGAGTTTTACTACACAATTTGACTTCTTCAATAGGGATGGTGGCCAATTTAAAATCAGGTGTACTTTTTGATTTTTAGGGCCACAGTATCTTAACTTTTTGATCAATTCTCATCCTCACTGAGGCTTTTGCTCCAATGGGAAGATGAAAAAAGTGAAACCTCAATTATATGAAAACATGAAAGTAACTGAACTGCCATATTTACTCTGCCAAGGAAGTGGAGTTATGTGACGATCAGGGTACATTTGTCCGTCTGTTTGTTTGTTCGCAGCATTACTCTAAAACAGGCTAACGGATTTGGAGAACATTTTCAGGGAAGGTCAGAAATGACACAAGAACCAAGTGATTAGATTTTGGCAGTGATGCAGCTTATAGTCTGGCTTTGGTCAATATTTCTGTATCATTGCGAGATAACAGCAGACTGTCACTGTAACTATGACAACAAGTGAACACTACGTCAGCTGCCTGCTGACGATCACATGATTGTGATCCTACTACAAATCCACCACTACGGACTTATCTTTACTTATCCGTCAGAAATGATCCAAGGAACAACTGATTAAATTGTGGGGGTGTTTCTGAGTCCCATCAATTCCCGCCGCCTGCTACATATTTAGGTCACACGATTCGGTGTCCGTACATAAAGTACACACGCAGAACACACGCCTGTGCTCAGCACAAGGTCATTTTGTTTGTGGATATAGCTATATTAAATGGCCACATTCTATAGTGCCATCATTTCTGATCATCAATAACTAATCATGAAATGCTGCATTTCTGACAATGCCATATGGGGGAATGGACAGCCTTAGAGGAGTACTGCACTCTCTAAGTGCTTTTCTTGTTCCATCATGTTTTCTACCTTTTTATTACTGTTTGACTGGTGCTTTTTCAATTGTGCCATGTTATTATGCAGTAGTTTAATGGCAGCCGAGTGGACAATTAGTGCCACCAGCTGTTTATCTCATCAAACCAGCTCCCGATGACGAAAATGGAGGGAAACTAATGAATTAATTTCTAAATTTGGTCAATTTTGCACTACACATTTATATGTTGAGTAATAATGTCCATAATAAAATGCAATATCAAGACACAAGAAAATAATACTGTGAAATGAATACTTTACTATGTCAAGTAGCAGATTTGTATATTTCTACCAACGCTGCAAATAAGGATGTAAGAGTGTGTGTGTGTGTGTGTGTGTGTGTGTGTGTGTGTGTGTGTGTGTGTGCGTGTGTGTGTGTGTGTTTTGCTCTGGTTTCCAACATCCCATCCATGCCAGGAGTTTCATTTTGGATAACTGAAAGGATTCAGGCTAATTATAACAATGTGCTGGTCCAGACTGGCCTCACTACACACACAAACACACACTTCAGATGGACGTGCTGCACAGTACTTGCATTTGTGCTCGAGTTTAAACACCCAAACACATTAAAATCCACATTTCCTCTCCCCTTGCTCTGTGATTGACTTAAATGAGGCCGCGGAATAGCTACCGGCATCACTACACACTGTGGCAGCACAACTCTGGCTTTCAGCTCGGGATCACAATCAAACTCCAGATCCAGAGAAACTTAATTGCCCCACTTTGTCTACTTGAAATACCCTGCCTGCTGTTCCCGCGAGCTGGATCAACATCGGTTCAGCTCGACTGAGCTTCCTACTTCGGCGAAACAGACGGCGTGTCGTTACAAAGCCGCAGCCCACGGTTAATGTCACTATAAAAAGCCTCCTGCGGTTCCAGCTGGTCAAAGCTAACATCCTGAAGGGCCCCTCCCCTCCCACGTTGGCCCAGTTGGAGATGCCCGGTTTTGCCCTATTGCAGCTGTCCCAGAGGCAACCCAGCACATACACACAGCAGCATTTAAAGACAGTTAATAGATTAGGAGAAACTGCAATGAGAGCAAGCTGTGAAATAAAACACAAGACTCTATGAAGGATGAGGCAAGATAAAATACCCGTCATTGTGTTGGGTATATTTACCCTTTCTTCTCCCTGTTGACTTACATAATGAGCTCTGTTCATGGAGAATATCCACTCGCTGTGTTTAAACTGTTCAGACCAAGAGAAGCTGTGTTAAATCTAATTTTTCAAACGTAACCGGCTCTGACAGGTCAATTTGTTTCACCGATGAAACGAAGGTCACAAACCACGCTTTCTATCAGGTTTTATTAACTTTCTGCCTCTTAGCTATATCTCTTCCAGGAGCAGATATTGGTGTGAAAAAACTAGTCAATAAAGCCTGACAGAAAGAATGGCTTGTGACCCGTTCCTGAGTAGAATGTATAACGGAAAGACATACCAGATGGAACTGGGAGCTTTCTGTTTTTTGAGCAAAGGTTTAGCGGCTTTGAATACCTGAAGGTCTGTCCTTTCAGTCTGTGTTGAAAGGACAAGGACGGCATTGTAACTGTCAACACATCCCATGAAAATCCATCAACGTGCTCTCAATACCTTTTGACATTCCTATCTTGCTGTGGATCTCAGTCCCAAGGACTTTGGCTGTTACGAAAGAGGCAAATCTGTAAACAACTCACTAATATGATTTTCATTTTTCAAAAACGGTTCTGTAATGTCCTTAAAATAGTCTTCCCCTTTCCAAGTTAGTTTTTAGGCAATGCTACTTAACAGGAATACTCCTTACTCAAGGAGTTATGTACAATATACAAAAGAAATGAATGCACCACTGTGATTTGTCACTTAAACGTCACCTCTGTAAAGGATCCAAATTCATTGTGGTTAAAATATGTTGTTTTATTTTGAAATGTACTTCTTGTGTTTTATGTTGCCATTTCCTGTTATACAGTAAGTTTTATTTTGAAAGGTCACTTAACGCACAATCACGAAGAGTAAGGTGTGACAACGAATTTAGCTCCAGTTGAAAGTGGCAACAAGGTACGGTAATTATATATTGTCAACTTTATGATTTAAAGGAAATACTGTGGTATTTGTGAAGCAAGCTAATGTGATATTTCTGTGTTTTACTTTCTGTTTAGCTCTTACGTTGGTCCGATGTTGAGCTATGTTGGTCTAAGTTGGACTTGCAAAACTGCAAATTGGTTTATGACCTGTAATCGCAATAAAAGACATTAGTCCTGGCTTTCATTAATTTCGACTGGTACGCTACAACCTCAGTAACTGCATTACTATTAAGTTAAATTGCAGCTTATTTGATGTAAAATAATAAAAAATACCCCCCAAAGTAAGACCTCAGTGCATCAAAATTCAGTACACCTTTCATTATTCAAATTAGAATCTTTTCTTTTCTGTGCTTCACTGTCAGGACAATGTATTCACTGTGATAGTGCTGCCCAGGTTCAAGCCACACATGCTGGACTCCATCCAAGCAGTACAAATTTATGATGGTTTCATCTGACCGAAGTACAGGAAGTCCTCAGTTTACGACGTCCTTGATTTACGTCATTTTGCCAATTCATCGGAACTGATTACGGGCCGGTCCTCGGTTTAACGTACGATGTTTAGTCGTTACGTTGGAACTGGTTCAGTGGAACTAGTTAGTCACACAGTGCTATAAGGCTTTGTTTACATTTGCCACCACATTGGATTATGCTACATTCGTTAACTTCATTATGGCTCCCAAACGTAAATCTGACTTACAGTTTACATTTTCGCTGGTATTTTCTTACCGAGTTGTATTTCAGTGTGAGCTAATGACTGTTTTCATTACTGTAGTTGTATAAATATGTCAACTGATCGATATCATGATGCATCTAACGGCTTTGTTTATATTTTTACCAGAGTTCGACCCACAGTGAAAATCAACTTGCGTCACACCGTAAGGACGAAACTCCAACGTAAGTCGAACGCCATTCATTGAGGCTGATGTTCCGCATTGTCTTTCACGCTGCCTGTGCTTCCAGGGAAGCTCGTATTTCCATTAATAATCACTCTGCCAATTCTGAAGCACCTAGACATTTGTTTTTCATTTGTTATTTAACAGTAAATGTCTCCTGATGTAGTTTACCACCCTCAGAAAAAGCTCTGCTGTATCATTAATTCCCTCAAATGAGGAGCAGCTTGTAGCTTATCCAGCACTGTGACGGCAGCAGGACAGTATAAATATGGACCTGACCTTTGCTGTATGTCATTTCGCTCCTCTCTCCTCAGATTTTCCTCTTGTCTCTCTACTGTAATCTCTAATAAAGGCAAAAAAGCCTGACTGTGACATTTGATTGAAAGCTCTTTGTGCTCTATATATGCTACTACACGTTTTTAAGTCTACAAGTCAAACTTTTATTAACTCTCTAAACCCCAGGCAGTTTGTTGGTGTTATATGCTGTGGTATTTTTTTTCACTGCAATATGAAGTACTAAAGTAGAGATAATTCAAAAATGCCTTTTGTGCAGAAAAATGTAGTTAGAATGCCATAAATAATATTTAAAAAATGAATTTCTTCATTATTCCTTGTACAGAAACATTGAACCAATGTAGATTTAACATGTACAGCGTTTTTCCAAGGGTCACCAATGCCAGAAAATAAAGGTGACTCTACAAACTAAACATATTTTATGATTTATATTTTACAACCTCTACAAATTCTGCATTTTCCCCAGTACTCCATAAAGACATTTCACCATGCTGAATGTATCTAAGAACTTTCTGACAACTTGCACCTGTTTTTTAACCAATCTGCATTTCTAATAAGCGACTTTGATGAAATATCACAAGTTTCAGCATTGACTCGATTAGTTTTTTCAACATACAGTGCCATGAAAAAGAATTTGCCCCCTTCTCAAATTTTTTATCTTCTATATTTCCCTCACTTGAATGTTTAAGAGCCCTCAGAAAAATTTAATTATTAGACAAAGGTAACCAAAGTAAACACAAAATGCAGTTTTTAAATGATGTTTTACTATTTTATAGGAAAAAGCTATCCAAACCTACCTGGCCCTGTGTGAAAAAGTAATTGCCCCCGCTGTTAAGTCATGAATTAACTGTGGCTAATCACATTTTTTGGTAAACAAAAAGGGTTTCACTGATCACACCCAAGCCTGATGACCACCAGACCTGTTCAATCAAGAAATCACTTAATAGCACCTGTCTGACAAAAGGAAGTTGACCAAAAGATCTCAAAAAGCTGCAACAAAATGCCGCAATCCAAAGAAATTCACATTTATCAGTCTGGAAAGAGTTACAAAGCCATTTTTAAAGCTTTCAGGACTCCAGAGAACCACATTGAGAGCCATTATCAACAACTGGAGAAAACATGGAACAGTGGTGAACCTTCCCAGGAGTGGACCAACAACCAAAATGACCCCAAGAGCACAGCGACGACTCATCCAGGAGGTCATGAAGGAACCCAGGACAACATCTAAAGAACTGCAGGCCTCCCTGTCCTCAGTTAAGGTCACTGTTCTTGATTCAACTGTAAGGAAGAGACTGGGCAAAAATGGATCCATGGTAGAGTTCTAAGGCAAAAACCACTGCTGACCAAAAAGAACATAAATACTCGTCTTACTTCGGCAAACAAACATCTGAATGATCCCCAAGACTTTTGGGAGAATATTCTATGGACTGCCGAGACGAAAGTTGAACTTTTTGAAAGGTGTGTGTCTTGTTACATCTTGAATATCATAGCAATAGTCAAACATGGTGGTGGAAGCGTGATGGTTTGAGGACCTGGACGACTTGCTGTGATTGATGGAACCATGAATTCTGCTCTCAACCAGAAAATCCTGAAGGAGACCGTTTGACCATCAGTTCATGACCTCAAGCTGAAGCGCACAAGTACACCAGTAAGTCGACTTCTGAATGGCTCAAAACAAAACAAAATGAAGGTTTTAGAGTGGCCGAGTCAAAGTCTGGACTTGAATCCAGCTGAAATGCTGTGGCAGAACCTTAAAAAGCCTGTTCATGCTGGAAAACCCTCCAGTGTTGCTGAACTAACACAATTCTGCAAAGAAGAATGGACCAAAATATCTCCACAGAGATGTGAAAGACTCATTGCTAGTTATAGAAAACACCTGATTTCTGTTGTTTAGCACCAACATTAGCAGCAAAATATCTGCCTATATATATTTCTCACTTTCTCTCTTTGTAATCTTCTGTCTGGTGGTAGTTTCTGAAATCACATAAGCAGCTACAAGCTAAAAGTCAACATTTGTGAGTTTGACCACATCACTGTAAAATATTATTTGGAGAAATTCCAGTTATTCTGTGTGACATCTGGATTGTTATCTCTGCCAAGGCTTACAAACATCTCAACAGCCAGCAGGAGTCAGATCTTATCTGCTTTCACCTCTATCAGATCGAGGGGTTTCCACAGACCTGGTGTGTTATTAATAGATGCCGCTACAACAGTGGAATCCATCAAACTGCTGCATATCTCTCATATCTTATTTCACCAGACTGAATGACCAACATGCATTGGTAAACCGATACGACACACACATAACTGTACACACAAACACACACAATCCAATTCTGTTGCTCGGGCCGAGATTAAGATTGAATTTTAGATGCTGCGTAGCAACTGTGGAGGCCAGGCCACCCTGGAGACCAGAGGGCTTGGGGAGGAGGGAGGGAGCAGAGGGGAAGGATTTCTATCTCATTGCATCTTAAATCAGATTAGAGCTTATTCACTCCTGCTGGCTGGAGCACCAGTTGATGTCAGGAAGCTCTGCAGCTGTAGCCTCGTCCGATCCTCTCCCTCTTATCCTGACTCTCCGCTCACCCCATCATTTGGTGGTCCGATGGGCCTTTCCATCATTTCTGTCTTCAGCGCTTCGTTATGCTCTTTCTCCTTTACAAATGCCCACCGTGCACTGCAAGAACTCCAAATCTTACCAAGTCTGTTTGTCTTGTTTTTAGTCAAGATGTCTCATCCCACTTGATTTAAGATAAATTCTCTTATCTACTTCTTATTATCCATCTTTCAGCAGATGGAGGGACTTGTTTTAAGACAATGCATCTTAAATATCTTGTTAAGTCAAACAAACTTGAAATTATCTTGTTTTGAGTTGAATTTTACAAGAAAACTCGTTTAACCCTCCTGTCGTCCTGCAGGTCAAACTGACCCGTTTTAAAGTTTGAAAATGTGGATAAAAATATATATTTTCACAGAGAAACTTCTGATGTCCACATTTTCAACATTTTTGGGAAATCTTTGAACATTTTTTGGTGGGGAAAAAAGGAAATGTTAAAAAAGTTTCTTTAGAACATTCACAAAAAAATCAACCAAATCCAGCGAAATTCACTGGATTTGGTTGATTTTTATGTGAATGTTCTTAAAGAAAATATTAGAAGTTTTACTGATATATATGGAATCACTTTAGATATTTTTAGGATTTTTTTTGGAAGATTTTTACTCATTTTTTGAAAATATTTACAAGAATTTTCTTGCCAAATTTGGAGGATTTTTTTAAAAAATAAAACCTTAAAGGGAAACTTTTAAGGAATTATTGGAATTTTCTTCCTGAAGGTTTTGCAAATTTTCAGAAATTTGGGGAATTTTTTGCAGATTTTTGGGATTATTTTCAGACAAGGAAACAATATTTTTTGATGCCTATAGCATATCTGGCTTATTTTAAGACACCCAAGCTTGACAATCCTGGTAAAATAGAGCTTAAAATAAGTTTTCCCAGCTAATTTTAAGATCTCACAATTCTAAATATCACATCTTATTTCACGAAATCATACCAAACCATTTTCACTTGTTCTATTGGCAGATTTTTCACTTATTTTAAGGTAAAAGTTCCTTGAAATGATTTTTTTTTTCTTGTTTTGAGAGAGGTATTTTTTCCAGTGTGCTGTTTCTGAGACATCAATTTTTGGGAACACGCAGGAAAAGACGAGTGGTAATTGCAAGACACCTGTGTTTTTTCCTTTTCATTAAAAATAGAATAAGGTGAACAAAGCCAGCCCTGTGTCCGAAAAATTACATTTATATAAGAACAAAAAAATTGCCTTGGCCTTAAGAATAGCACTGTGATATAAAGTCTTTATCAGAAAGAGGAATTTTCATCAGAATTAAAATGTATTTGTGAATAAAACCCAAGAGAAGCAGACGGAAGGTCCCAAAAGGTCTCATAAACAGACATAAAATTATGTTTTTAGCGTCAAACCAACAATATTTTTTGGAATAATTATGTAATAGAAATGCTAATCTGACCACAATGTTTATTACATGAGCACATTTTTCACTGTTATCTGCCTTGATTTGTTTTTTCGTATGATATCTGGTTCTGCAGCTAAACACTAATATTTTAGAAAATAATCAAGATAATAGAATTTGGACAGTGGCCCGACTCTCCCATCATCAATATAAGATCTTAGAAGAAAATTAATCCAACTCTGGACAGAAATGTGTGTTGTTCTCAGAGCTAAATGTAGTCCAGTGAAATATTAGAGTGTGCGACTTTTTTTTTGGACGGGCAGTGTACATAGTTAAGTGCAATATCCAAATCCCCTTTTATAATAAGGGTAAAATGCGCCACAATATACCACTAGAAATGAAGCACTGTGGTACTGCAGAGATGATCCAACTTGTTAATTATCTGCTACAGCCCCACAGGGAATGTGATTTTTTTTGGTACAGACCACCGCAAAGATCACATCATCATTTAAATATTTGTTTCAGTGGAAAAGATATCCAAAAAATGACCATTTCCATTAAAATTATTTTGTATATCACAATAAAAAATGATTGTAATGATTTTTAAATTGAAGGAGACAGAGTTTATACAGCAAAACAAATGTTTGGTGTTTTATGATTGTTTCCTTGTGACAGAACATGTGGCTTTAATTTTGAAAAATGCACCAACAACCCAACAACCATCATAGCCACAACAATTAAGTTAATCATAGAGGCAATGCTGTAATCTGCGATTCTTCCCATAAAGCATTTAAGTTCCTTTGTAAGTTCGAACATCCAGCACAAATATATCTACCTACTTTTGACGATTAAATAAAAACTTCCCCACACATCTCCATCCACTTCAATACAACTGCTTCTCCACATATGCAACTAATAGAGCTGTCACATGCAATAAAAGTGCAAGATGACCTCAAAACAACTGTGTCTGTGCGTGACGGACGACTGTTGGAAAAGGTCTTGGACTGCCTCCAAGATAGTAAAAAGGCCCCACGTCGTCCCAATAAACAGGTTGTGATTGAAAAGCTGTCAGCGCGATGCTAAAGGCAGCATAAGGATCCAAAAAGGCTCAGCTAATGAGAACAAGAGCTTTGTTGCGAAAGCCTGCGATTGATGTCTGGGAATTTGGCAGGTGAAAGGAGGTGGATTACCTCAAAAAGATCCCAAGAGGCTGCAAATCAGCTCGGCAAACTTATGAGTATTGGACCGAGCGGCTCAGTCTTGTCTTTTCTGTTTCAATTCAAAATGACTGAATGGACTGAATAAGACTTTCATTACTGCCAAAACATTACCTCTCATCTCACTTTTTCTGCTTCTCCTTCTATGTGTTGATAAAGAATCATTGTGTGAGTGGTCGTTACTCAATCTAAGAGCCTCTGAGAGAGAGAGGAAAAGGGTAGTTTGCAAATTCGAGCGCTAATAACCAGTGGAAACAGCTTGAGTGTGCCTCAAGGCCAATCTGCGGGACTTTTGATTTCATAACCGGCTTTGGTTGAGGGTGATCCTCTTACCTTTTGGGGGTATCTAGGACTTCACCCAGCTCCTCGTGTTCCATGTGAAAGACACTGGAGAAGGAGTTCTGCAAAGAGAATAAAAGCTGGTTTATTTGTCTGAGCTATTACAGGCTGAGTGATGTGGTTAGGGCTTGATGGGGGGGCGACATGAGGTTAGAAACTGTAATTTGGAACCAGACTGCCTACAGGGTCTTGTTTCTATCCAGTCTGATCTCAGAAAAAGATCTTTCGTGCTTCGCTGCAGGTCCACACTGAGTGTTTTCTGACCATATCGACGTCCTCATTCCCTCCAATTAAGCGAAACCCAACATCCCAATACCCAGTAAGTTAGACACTGTGACTGTCCTTACTGCCTAAAATGCATCTCGAAGCATGAATAAAAAGAGATGCTGATCTACTTTCCATCACGTCTTGTCAGAAAGAGTTTATTTCGACATTCCATTGCTCCTTGCACCTTTCCCCTCTTATAGGGCCTTGTTTTCTCTCAACCTGCACTCCCAACCCCCCACAGAGGATACTTTTTCCATTTTTAAGAGGTAGGGACAGGATGTTTGAGATGGACGAGGCTGCTTCGTTTTGGAAAATTTTGCCCCCCTACTGCCGTGTGCACATACACACATTCGCTCTGTGGCATTAGTTCCCCCTGATCTATCTAGGTGAGGGTAATAAAGCTGTTTTAAACAGAAAAAGGACCCGGCAATGTTATGACATTTATTGGGGTCTCTGGCAAGGGGGGAGGTTTATAACAGGATGACACGGACTGATGGAATTTTTTTTCCTGAAATAAATCATGTTTGTCTTCTTGTATTCTTAGGAGGCATCAGTCACGGCTTTATATGTCAAGATAGGACAAAGGAATAGTTCATTGGGAGTCAGTGGCAGATCTATAAAACCCCAACAGTCTGCTCGTATTATACTGTTTTCTCAATACACAACATGTGGTGTGATTTATGTGTTTAACAGTGCAGCTGAGTACTAGAAGACGTGTGTGAAATGTGGTCGTCCTCAGCAGAAAACTGACGCATCGACTGTTTTCCTAGTAAGTGACCTCTTGCAATCTTCCATGTAAGGACACTCCTCTACAGAATAACTTTACCCATGACTCTGATCTTTCTCTAACATTAACTAGCTTAAACTAAAAGAGTGAGTCAGAGAACTGCAGTGTAAGTAGGTTGGTCAGTTAATTCACTACCACAGACAGAAATGTCTCAAAAACTACGGGATCAATAGCCATGAAATCTGGGAAAACACACTCATGGTCCTCAAAGGATGAACCCCACTAACATTCATGATGTCCAGGCTTTACATCTAGAGTCACTAATGGGTCCAAATTTCCACTTCTATTATAACTAAAAGATCTAAATGTAAATACTCTGGCATTAATATGTTGCAGACAGTGAGGGTAAATGGACCATTATTCATACCAACTTTGGTAGTAGCATGACGAGGCAGTTATGTTGCTCAAAGGATTACTTGTAACAAGTCTAACATCATCATCATCACCTTAATCTTTCAGTGTGTCCAACACTGTGGTTTATGACCAAATTCTTGCAAATAAAGACATCCTTATTAGCTTCAACTGTGCTATATTACCTCTCTAAAATGCTAACATGTACACTACCGTTCAAAAGTTTGGGGTCACTTAGAATAGAAATGTCCTTATTTTTGAAAGAAAAGCATTTTTTTTTTCAATGAAGATGACATGAAATGAATCAGAAATCCAGTGTAGACATTGTTAATGTGGTAAATGACTATTCTAGCTGGAAATGGTTAATGGAATATCTCCATAGAGGTACAGAGGAACATTTCCAGCAACCATCACTCCTGTGTTCTAATGCTACATTGTGTTAGCTAATGGTGTTGAAAGGCTAATTTATGATTAGAAAACCCTTGTGCAGTTGTGTTAGCACATGGATAAAAGTGGGAGTTTTCATGGAAAACATGAAGTTGTCTGGGTGATCCCAAACTTTTGAACGGTAGTGTATGCATGAGATGACATGACATCAGGCTTCCATTGGAGTAGCCTCCCTTCACTGTTAGTGCTTTTCAAAATTAGAATGAAAATTAGAATATAATGGCAATAAGAGTAAGAATTTCTTGCACAACTTCTACTTCCATGGTGCAAGCTGCAAGGCATTGTTCTGTAAGTAAAGTTTATTATTATATACATTTATGCAATATTAAGTTCTGCACCTCTATGGAGAAAGAACAAAAAAAAAGTCTTCTGTGAAGAATGACTGTTATATTGCCACCAGTCATTAAAAAAACAATTAAAGTTGAATTTCTTTCAGTATTTATTTCACAAAAATTGAAAAAAATGGAATTAACATTTATAATACTACTTCAAGTGCCCACAGCTAAAACCAATACTTGAAAAAAATTAAGTTGGCTCTACATACTAGTACAAATTAGATACTATTTGCATTTGAATTTCTTCCCATACTTTATCTGCTCTGTGAAAACACAGCCTGCAGTTCAACTGAGAAGTCCCAGAATTTCTGTCATGGGATTGGTAGTCGCAGCCGAGTCAATGGTGGCTTGATGGTCAAGACAAAGTGCACCAAATGTTTATTTTTTAATAGGATGGTTGACGAAATCCAAAACAAGACATGAACAATACAGTGATTTAGTACAATCTAAACTTAAATTGGGTTCTCCAATAAAACTGCATGTCACGCATGTTTAATCTGTCAAAATCTGTCAAAATAAAAGCGAAATTGCAACTGATGAAGAAAATAGCACACCTTTTGCTATAGATAACTTCTAGTGTCACTCCTTCATTCCATTTCCCACGGTTATTCACAATTCTATTATGTTTTTTTATTTGTTACTGGCTGCCAGACCCCTTGATTCAACGACCTTTTGTTCTTTATTGTATTACCATCTGTTACTGATTAGCAACCATACACAAATTAACCACGATTCACCCTTGTAATTATATACAGCTCCCTCCCTACTCTGACCATCCCTATAAAATGTGGACTCTCCAAATGTTCTGGCTTCCCTTCACAGACTTGTGCTCTGTGTTGGTAAGACCACCATATGCTGGAATGCCAATAAACACCCCACTACAGCAAACCTCGAAGAACTAAGAGTGAAATTTCTTCAACACAACAATTCTATAGGTTTTTGTATTTCCTTGCTTTGGTAAAGGGTGTAATTTTAGCCTCTTTTTTTTTTGTTAAAATGCAAAAGATATTGCGCTGTTGTTGGCATTTATCTCAAAGTGCCAATGGACGTAACCTTTTACAAACCTGAAAGAATGACTGTAGCTTAGTCTTGTTTCACCCATAAACAGATTATTTGCATCTTTCTCCCCTCTTTCCCTCAGCATATCCAAATGTTAACCAAAGAAGCAGCAGATCAGATTAGGAGATATGACTCAACAACAGTCTTAGCTGTGGTGTTGGGAGGCCTATTTTGTTGTTCAGGTAGGAGGATTGGTGAGAAAATTCAAAAGAAAAGTAACAAAACCTGGGAGGGTTTGGGGAAGGCAGAAAGAAATAAAGAGAGAATAGAAAACAGCAGGTGGTTTTAGAACCGTAGAGACTGGTACAACATGTGCACACACACACACACACACACACACACACACACACACACACACACACACACACACACACACACACACACACACACACACACACACACACACACACACACACACACACACACACACACACACACACACACGAATACACTCACACTGTGTAATATGTTGCAGGAGACCTGTACCCAATTCCAGATTAGTTTCTACTGTGGAGAGTTAAACAACACAGAAGAACAAAACCCTCTCAGTGGTGAAGAGATGTCAAACCCAATCACACATCACTGCCACAAACAAACACACACATTCACTCTGACATAATGGACAACATGCAGACACACTGTGTGCATGCATGCATGAATGCAAACATGCAATTAACATTCCATACGTCATACATAAATGTGCATGCAAAGTGCTACACACCAGCAGAACACAACTATGTTATTGGCCCATACATATACAAATGCAAACAAATCCCACCCATAGAGCATACTGGTATAGTATATTGGACACAGACATATGCAAACAGACACACACACACCACACAGTTTCCAAACTGATACCACACACTGCAGTAAAATGAAGTGAGCCAACGCAGGCCAACATCTTAAAAACTCCCGTGTTATTGTTGGTCCAGTCAGTGCCAGCTGTCAAGGCGAGCACTGTCATTTACTGGACATCCTACAGGAAAGCTCCTTTCATAGAGGAGACATTTTGCTCAAAATCCACGGACCCGTGGGTCCAGCTTGAGAAACTACAGACACGTTATGCTGACACCTGTATACAGAGAGCCGTGTGGAAGATAAGGCCAGTAAACGTCCGTAATCTCAGAGTAAATGTTTAGTAAGAAATGACAGAGTAGAGAGAGAGAAAAGGGGAGGGGTATAAAAGTAAAGGAGACAGCTGGTCTGGTAAGAGAAAGGGTCATGAGAGGGACAAACACTCACACATTTTGTTCATAGTGTCAGAAACCAAGCAGTATTTTTATACAGAATTTTTGTGTGGACGGTGTACTGAGGCACAGCAGAGCTTTAAACTAAATGTTAGCATCCTCACAATGACAACAGGCTCATTTTGTGGCAGCTGTAATGGTTAATACTCTGCCAATGAACGTGGCTGAGTTATGTGACGATCGGCGTACGTTTGTCTGTCTGTCTGTTTGTCTGTTAGCCCCATTACTCAAAAATTAACCAACGGATTTGCATTAAATTTTCAGGGAAGATCAGAAATGACACAAGGACCAAGTGATCAGATTTTGGCAATGATGTGGCTTATAGTCTGGATCCATGGATTTGTTAAGGATTTCTCATTGTGAGATAGCAGCGCTATCGATTGTATGTACCAGTTGATTAAATCGTGGGAGTGTTTCCGAGTCCCATCAATTCCCGCCGCCCGCTACATATTTAGGTGCTAGTTTAGTTTAGTTTATTACCATATTTGCAACACTGGCTATTTGGTCATAAAATAATATTAGACAAGTTTGAATTTTGGCCTGATATTGCTGTGAGGTGAACAATCTATGGATGAAATTACCTGAATGTTTTCATGGCAATCAGTCCATAGCTGTTCAAGAAATCACTGAAAATGAGCGAAAATTAATCAGGTGGTCTTCAGGCTAATGTACACAAGTAGTGTGGCTAGGGTTCTGAACTAGATTTGATACAGGGAACCTCTGCCTCAATTTAAAATAAATTGTTGGCACCACCTTACGGTATTTAATATTTAATTTGTACACATTACCTCACAAATGCATAAGTACCCAAATACCAACAAAGTAACTGCCACACTCACTATATAAGGCCTCAAAGGCGAGGCTCCAGTGTGCAACCATTTTGGCAACACAGTTATATAGTATTACAATGAATAAGAACATTAAATCATAAAATACAATAATTTCCATAATATCCACCGATGCATGTGAGGCATTAAAGGAACACCTGGTTAATTGTAGTGTCCAACAATGCATGTGGGGCGTTTCAGGGACATCTGTTGTAGTGTGTTGGTGAGGCATTCAAGAAGCTTTAGTAAATTGTAGTTTCTAGCAATGACGCTTTTCAGGGACATCTGTTTAACATCAGAAAATGACCTGGAATACAGTCTCCCCTTCTAAATACGCATCTGTTGTGCCACGAGTAAATTTAAAATGCTGAGATAACATAAAACATAAGCATTATACACTGCATACAGTGAAAAGATTGCAGACAAAGCACAACTGAGATTGGGAGTGCTTTTGCGGCCAAGGTATTGACGCTCTAAATGGTAAAAACGCACAGTCTTTGTCCTGTCTGTGCATGGCCTTGCAGTTTTTAAGCACCAGTCAACAGAAACTTGAAGCATTGAGGAGTCAGAAATTACAATAAAACTGCAACTGAGAGTTACTTTAACCTAAAGTTACAGATCAAATTTATGAAAAAACTTGTTAAATGCATTAATCTCCACATTATTCCTCTTTACAATCCTTTACATAACGTGTTAAGAAAATTACTAATGTGTACGGGAACTGACAAAAAATGGTTTACATTTAAATGGCATCATTTAGCACCAAGAGATGTGTTAAAAAAAAAAACTCATATCAACCTAAAATTATGTATGTTCCCAATGTAATATGTCAGTCTGGAGTCCTAAAAGGGCCTTGAGGCCTACTTGGGAATCCATTCTCCTGTAGAAAGTCATTTCAATGTAACCTCTAGCATCTGTTAAAGTACACTGCTGTTTAAATTCTTTTTTTTTCTTCACGTTTCTCTATTGTAGTCCTTCCTATTGGGTTGGGGCCAAAACCCTTAAGAGTTATCACAAAACACAGACCCATAAAATCCAATTATCTCCCACCTAGTTACCACTTGAGATCATATGATTTAAGTTAAAGATTTCATTGGTTCCTTATTCCACTTTGACAATATTTTCGATGTGTCAGTTATTGCTTTGGAACTTCTATGAAAGCTGCTTTCATAGCCTGGACAATGTTTAAAACAAGAGACTTCATTTCTCTTGGGCCAAACGGGGTTCTAACAAATACCAGAGAACGTTAAACACCAATGTTTTGTAACTTAATCCAAACCACTTCAGTGGCATAGCATTCCCCCACGCAGTTAACCCAAACCTAAACACAAATATTAAACGGTGAATTGGCTATGTAGTTGATACTTTGTGAAACCAGTATTTACAATAACTTGACATTCAGTACAGCCAGTTTCCAGCCCAGTGGAATGAATTCTAAAACTGATCTCTTGTTGTTGGGATTGGTGGTGGGGTTGGAAATGTCTTGAGAACAGCACTGTGAGCGTGTAAGTGCTGGGATGTAGGTAAATTTACACTGAATCCTGTTCACTAGAAAATATATCTACAAAAAAAACTGCATGTTTGGCTCTTAAATATTGATAAGTTCAACAAAAGGATTTCATCTACATGGCACGTCCGCCCAACACCTCCGCAAATCAGCTGGTAAATGGACAGTAATGTGCACTGAAGTTTGAGTTTTATGGCATCTGCACTTACAATAGCTAACCATTCACTGACAGTATTTATGATAAGCTGACAGTCAGAACACCGGACCTGTCAGACGCATCAGTTCTTGATGAAAGGCTCATAGCTGTGGGTAGTAAACTTGTTGAAGTGTTAGTCAAACTAACTTTAAGAATAGCAAGTGTGAGTGCAGGACACGTTTTCTCAGGGAGATGTACACATGTTCAAAACAGTCCTAAAGCACTCCACGCTTCAGAGGTTTTCCACATCTGGTATCGTGATATGAAGACGCACTCACAGTTCCAGCAATTTATCATCATCACTCTTCAGTACATCTGTTTTATTTAATATTTTGATGGCATATGTTCAGGGTAACAGTTGTTTTCTCTTGTCGCGAATCCAAACAATGACTCTTCTGTGTTTTTAAATGCCTTTTAAGGCCTTTTGTTGCATTGTGATGCAATTACAAAACAACAGTGGCGCTTCTACAACTTTGAATTTCACATATTTGTAGCTTGTAAAATGCTAATAATTTTGAGTGGTGCAGTGGTGTGACAAAGACCCTCGTTGATGAGAAACAGTGGGCTACCCCAGAAAACATGTTGGTATATATTATCAATGGGTATTATAAATTTCTCTGACCTAAGTGGCTGAAATTATGGTAAAAATGAGACTTTAAAACAGACTTTAGCAAGAAAATTATTGTATTTTACTAATGATTTTCACTTTTACTTGGTTTTTACCATATATACTATCATTTTTTGCATAACACCTGTTTTAACACCTGTGTTAAAGATACTGCACTAACAGTAACTAAGTGGGGATGAGAGGCTTCTCTGTGCACAGCTGACTTATAGCGTCTACTGATGCACGTGAGGTCTTAAAGGAACACTGGTAAACTGTAGTGTATATTAATATATGTGGCATATTTCAGGGACATCTGTAAATTGTAGCGTCTATCAATGCCTGTGAGGTATTTAAGGAACTTTGGTAAATTGTTATACAGAGGGTCCTCGGTTTACGACGTCCTCGACCTACGGCGTTTCGTCGTTGCCTCAGAACTGGTTACATGGAACTAGCTGGAACTCTGACGAGAAGTCGAGGACCCCCTGTATAGGGTTCTAGTAAGGATGTGTCTCTGACCTCTAAAATAATGGCAAAATGAGACTTTCACATTTTATTTTATCAATAATTTTCACTTTTACTTATTTTTTGCTATATAAAACCTGATTACATAATATACTTATGCAATAAAACATTCTTTGGCCACATAGTCTATTAGATTTCACCATTATCATATCAGTATATTTTTGACACCAAATCAGCTGTAAGTCTGTCTGTTCTTTGTACAGGCAGTTTTCTGTTCACAATTTCTGACTCACGCTGATAACTGAGGCCACTTAAAATAAAGGAAATAACTGGAATGGTTTTCTTATAAACAACCAGTCATGCAGGATTTTGGGACAAATGGCTGCAAGAGGTAGGAAAGCTCAGCGAGAATAAATATTTTAGTTTAGCTAAAAAGAGGCTCTATCTTAGTTTGAAAAAGCTACAAGTTTCTTCATTCTACACCAAGATCAGAGGTTTCTTTGATTAGCTTTTAGTCTTGTGGAACCCTTCATTTGCTGGGTGGACAGTCTCATTACACGAATGTATTAGCTCTGTTATTTTCTCCTCTCCAAATTGCCCTGAATCACTACCATCCAGTCAAAGTACTGCTGTTTGTGGTCCAAAATTATGGCAGAGCTCTTAACTTGCTGTCGTCATCTTGACCGCCGTGTACTCCCACTCCAGCCGCTCCATAAATGCAGTCAGAGCAGTGAGAGAAAAGCGGTACTTTCTTTTGGTTGACAAAAAGTGGATTTTAAATGCTAAAATTACAGTAAAACAGACTGTGTGAGATTTAAAAAAAAAAAAAGAGAAACAAATGAGAAACCAAAGCATGATTTCGAAGCTTTTAAACTTTCAACTGCAGGTTACAGAGAGCAAATATTTTATCTGTCAATGAGCTAAATTTGACTTCAGTTTTAATAATTTGCTGATAAGGTTTAGAAAGAAACGAGTGCATCAGCTATGAACTAGAGCTAGATATGATGAAAAAATGGGAATGTGTCCATCCCAAACAAGCAGCTAAAAGTTTTAAAAATATAACTGTAACTTAAAAATGATAAATACAAGAAATTATTTTTAAAAAAATCTCCCAAATTTGGCAAGAAAATTCTTGTAAATATTTTCAAAAAATCAGTAAAAATCTTCCAAAAAAATCCTAAAAATATCTAAAGTGATTCCATATATATCAGTAAAACTTCTAATATTTTCTTTAAGAACATTCACATAAAAATCAACCAAAATCCAGCGAATTTCGCTGGATTTTGGTTGATTTTTTTGTGAATGTTCTTAAGAAACATTTTTAACATTTCTTTTTTTCCACCAAAAAATGTTCAAAGATTTCCCAAAAATATTGAATATGTGGACATGAGAAGTTTCACTGTGAAAATATATTTTTTTCCATATTTTCAAACTTTAAAACGGGTCAATTTTGACCTGCAGGACGACATGAGGGTTAAGACTATAAGCTCCCTAAAAAGGCAGTAAGTCAACCTTGAATATCATAGTATAGTTATTGTTCTCATGTCTATCCTTTTCAAGTCAAACAAGAAAACCATTCAGAGAGCGCAGTACTCCGCCAAGGCTCCTCAGTCGTTGAATCATTTCCGACAGCTAAAATCTTGAAAAAGTTTGTAGCAGAAATCACAACACTATAAAATGTCACCATTTATTATAGATGTACCCACAAACAAAATGACCTGGCACAGAGCACAGGTGTGTGCTATGCATGTGTACGTTATGTACGAATACCTAAAAACAGAGAAACCAAGAGAAACCAATCCAGAGAAACCAAACCTGTCCGCATTGACAGTCCTTGAAATGACTTTTTTTAACAGAGTAAATGTGAGAAAGTAAGATCCTTTTTTAAAATGTGATGCATTGCTTTTCTCTTTACTTGTTCTCTTTTGCTTGCCACAGGACTGCAGATGGAAACTTCTGCACACTAAAAACTAATGAAAGACAAAAACTTTTACAGTGACGCCGTGTCAGATTGAATCCAGACTATAAGCCGCATCACTGCAAAAATCTAATCATTTGTGTCATTTCTGACCTTTCCTGAAAATTTCATCCAAATCCATTAGTCCGTTTTTGAGTAATGTTGCACACAGATGGCAAGACAGACAAACGTACGCCAATCGTCACATAACTCCACAGAGGCTCCACCTCCTTGACGGAGTAATAACACAACAAATATATTCTATAGAAAGTAGGAAAACTTGACAAAAGATTTCTGAAACTACTCGTGTTTTTCTGCTGTAATCTGGTTCACGGAGAAACAGAAGACTGAAAATCTGCATCTATAACCAGCAGCAGCACAACCAGAGGCATCCAGAGTCCTCCTGATCTCTGTAGCGTTTGGACTGAAATGTTGACGGTTAAATTAAAATTGCAGAGTGGAGCTCCTGTGCTGCCGTGGGTCGCTATTAGACATCTCTGCACGTATTGAGATGTGGAATTACAGTAACCGAGCTCGTCTATCACTCTCTCTCTCGCTGTGTGACAGTTAATTTGCAGTTAATTTCCCCGTGTGCTCGCTTGCTGTGTGTGAGCGTAAAGTGTGCCGGTGTGTGTTTTTCAGCCGCTGGACGTCCCTCGAGGAGAACAAGCCAAAACAAATGTTAACGCTCACAGAAGACTCTAACGCTGTGCTGTGTGTGCGAGGAGTCGGTACAGTCAAAGAGACAGTATAGACTGTATTTACGTTAAAACAGGGCCAGCTACTGTTCCTTCTCCATGATGCAGAGTCTGTGCATTTCCACTCACTGTCAGCGGGGTCAGAGCTGTTGGACATCAGTCATTATGTTCCTGAAAGCGGCTTTTTGTTGCCTTCCTTTGCTATGAAGCTATCTGAACAGCTCCTGTTTGAATCAACTGTTCAACAGCCAACTGGTTCTGACTACAAAATGCATGAAATGATGAAAAATGAGTCAAAACCTGGTAAACTACACGTATGTCTTGGTGTGTTTGCTACTATTCAATAAATTCTTGGTTGTGTTCATTTGTTTTTCTCAGACAGTGACTATAATAAACCTTTGGGGTTAAGGTTGTCATTTTACAGGTGCCAAAATCTTTTATTTTGTAATTTAATCTAATCCAAGCATCAATTGGAGGAAATCAAAAAGAAATCTCATTAAAATTTATCTTTTTTAATATATCCTTCATTTTCAGTCAAAAGTAACCCTCAAAGTGTGCAGTCGTCATCAAAAATTGTGATAAAAAAGCGACAAAATAAAACCAAATAAAAGATCGAATTTCAACGTAGGAAATACAGACCATTCTGTAGGACTGATATGGGGCTGCATAGAATGGTCTGACAGCACCTCTTCAGTATTCATGCTTTAAGGAGAAAAAAAAGCTCTGCACTGTTTGTATTTCTGTAAACTAATTACAGGAGGTCCTCGGTTTATGACGTCCTCGACTTACGGCGTTTTGTTGTTACGTCTGAACTGGTTCAGTGGAACTAGTTGAGTGGAGCGGATGAATACTGTATGTACAGTAGTCCTGCGGTGCTATAAAACGGCTTTGTTTACAGTTGCCGCCACATTGGATTATGCTACATTCGCCAACTTCATTATGGCTCCTAAGCGTAAGTCAGACTTACAGTTTACATTTTCGCCGGTATTTTCCTGCCAAGTTGTGTTTCAGTGTGAGCCTACCGTACTTTCCGGACTATAAGCCGCTACTTTTTTCACACGCTTTGAACTCTGTGGCTTAAACAATGATGCGGCTAATTTATAGATTTTTGCAGGCTAATGAGCTTCATGCCGCCTCGTCACATCAAGCCAATGAAATTACCAAACAGGTCACAGTGGACCAATGAAACTGTTCAAATTAAATCAAACACACTCACACTAAATTCTTCAGATCAGTCATTTTGCGCTTCATGCACACACCCTCATCATGGAAAACACATAAGAAATGCATATGATGCAGCTATAAAGTTAAAGGCAATCGATCTGGCTGTCGAAGAAGGAAATAGAGCTGCTGCATGTAAGCTTGGCATCAATTAATCAATGGTGAGACGTTGGAGACGGCAGTATGAAGAACTGACTCAATGCAAAAAGATGACAAAAGCTTTCAGAGGTAATAAAAGCAGATGGAGCGAAGCTGAAAACGTTCAGTATCGTGATGCAGGTAACAGCTTTGTTTGCATTTTCACCGGAGTTCCAACTTACAGCACACCGTAGGAACGGAACTCCAACATAAGTCGAGGACCCACTGTACAATCGACTTGGGTGGGGGTAAAAATAAGATGTGCTGATGGTGTTTGCACAAAACAGTGGTGGGGCACTGTTATTAAAATGAATGATGTACCAAAAAATGCACAAACCGCACCTTCAGCCAAACATGAACATTTTGCCATAGCACAGAGGATTTTAAAAATGGCAACACATATATAGCACAAGGCCATGTGAAATGTCATCAGTTACAGGCTTATACCCCAAGTCTACATCTGGGGACTCAGATTAGAAGCAGCCCAACTTTTATTTTAAAAAAGTAAGCTAATTTAGTGTTATCCAGTGATGTGGATTTAACAATATTGTTAATGGAAGCAACACTTTCATGAGAATGAGTTGCTGTTTTCCAGAGAAAATGCAGCTCTGTTCAAACAGCCACACTTTCTAATAAAGTGCTTGAACTGTATTCGTTTAAAAAGAATAAAGAATTTTCCCTTCTTTTATGTAGAGGAAATGGTCATTTACAAAACCAATTGACTTTTATGTGGAAATTACAAGAAAATTAGAGCAGTGATTCTTCTGCATTTCAAAGAAATAAACATTCAGGCAATCCAAGGTCATGGGAGGTAATCAAAATATTCCTGAGACCGGAACAATAACAAGGAGCTAAAGAAAGACTGCAGTGGAAAAGCAAATTAGAGTGCGGTTTTGTGTTTTGCAGAATTGACACAGTTTGAGTCTCAAAGGCAAAACAGCATGTAGGAAAAATGTTCAGCTTTAAACTTATCGCTTATGTACCTTCTGTAATTCTGTGGTTCCAAAATTACAAGTTAAAATAATGAAATTGGAGATTTTACAGCAACTTTATCAAGCAACCAAGCACAAAATCTTGAAAAATTGGACAAAAAAGCATTTCTAACATCAAATTTGACTTGTTGCTTGACAAAAGCCAGCATGGAAAGAACAGATAGGGCAGATTTATTGAACATTCTATCTAGATATTCTGTCTTCTATATCTGAGATGACACTGTGTCACTAAAGACTCCATATTTTTATCTACTGTAAACCATCGAAAACATCTGACCTTGATTTAATTCGTCATCTACAGTCTGTGAGAAAACCAAACACAGAAAATTCCCATTACTTCATGGAAAATGATAGCAGATGAAACACAGCCAGTAAAGCTTGAGAGGATCACAGTGTTTACTTCTATGAGCTGCCACTCAGCTCTGTTCCTTCACACCGGCTCGCTTCACCTTTCCTTCACACTTGATGCATTTGTCACGTTTCCATTCTGATCCCGTTGTGTTATCCTCTGGAGACTCTGTGTGCTGTGGCGTAAGAAGTGTTACGTTGTCTTTGTTGTGCCACTAAATCATTAATTATTCACTGCGCATCTATCTACCCACAGGCTGATTTATCAGCTCTGATTTTCTCTACATAGAGGCATCTAATTATGCACATTTACAGGATGAAGTTAAAGCTTTGGCGTCCTCAGAAATGACCACATCGAGATGTATAACACTTTCTGATGACAATCTCCTAATGTAATCTCATAATTACACCAATAAAGCCAGCACATCTTCAGATTTTAAACCAATGATTACTCATTGTTCAAAAGTAAAATAGGTACAAAACATGAGACACTATGAGGCACGGTCTTTCTACACTCAGCCCATGTTGGTTTCCTATGATCATCTAAGTTTGTTCCTGAAGATGATGGTTCTCCACTATTCTTCAGGTTTTAATAATGCATTGGACGGTTCTTAACCTGATTTTGGTAGTTTCATCTCCTTAGTTGTTTTCTTTGCTTGATGCAGGCCAATAATTTGACCCTTCTGAGACAGATTAACATCCTTTCCATGACCACAGGATATGTCTTCCAACATGGCTGTTTAAGAAATGAGAAGCTCCTCACTGCATCAGCTACGGTTAAATAAGTTGTTGTCATCACTGCAGTAATTATCCAATGGAAGGCTCTTACCTATTTGTTTAATTAAAGTGGTGACTTTACTTTTTTTGGCCAAGCAGTGTATCACAGACCTGCATTGTTGGGAGTCTGAGGGCAGCAAGTTTAATCAGATTAACTCACTTTAACTACTTTATCATCCTGTTCTGTGCTGCTGATTTACTGCACATCCTCAAGATGGATTTGCATGTCGTGAGCATGTGTCTGTACACGTGTTTGCACTGACCATTGAGTCTTCGTCGGCGATGAACACGGTACAAGCCTGAGCCTGCATGAAGGACAGGATGGTTCCTGCGATCTTCCTCAATAAAACCTCCAAACACTGCTGCTCCTCGAAGATCAAGCTGGCCAAATCCAACAACACCTGAACATAATGGCACACACATCAGGTACAGAGCTTCTGAAAGTGTACAAACCTCCCATAACACGCATTCGCACCCACCTGATTGCGTCTGTTTTCCAGCTGTGACGTCTCGTACAGCTGCGCGTTGTGCAGCACAATGCCTGAAAAGGCCAAATAAGATGAGAAGTCCTGTTGGGGGAGGAACAGAACAACATCTGAGCACCATGTCAAAGAACGGAGAGGGAAGGGAAAAGGACAAGGCTGCCGCATGGAAAAAAGATACATCAGTGAAGCGGAGAACAAAAAGAGAAAGGAAGTTAACACAGACGGGTGATAGATGACAGGAGGAAGGTAACATTTAAGTGCAGAAAGACGGACTGAGGTAAAGGAAGACTGTTTCATATGCAGAATATCTGAGACACAGTGTTCCTTTTGTTAATAGACGTCAGCCAGTTTGTCCAACACTTCGAACAAAGTAACAGCTATTCATCAAAGTTTCTAAATTTAAGGTCCTTTTAAGTGAGACAGAAGACTTTACAAACCTTTTCATCCTGTTCAGTGAAGGCACAGTCTTCCCCACATTTCTTGTTGATGGCCTGAGCCACTCCGACGACCTGCGACAGATTCATTAAGCACAGACAGTCAAAACCGTCATTCAGAGTGGTTCAATATGCTAATAGCTGGTTTTCCATTTTACATTAACAGTGTTTTCCATCCACACGTGTTACACAAATATAAGAAAGCTTATTATAAATACGGCATTTCCATATATTTTGTGTATTAATGTGTGGAAGGTTCCAGTTTCCTCATTGCTCCAAACAATTCTGACGTTTTTTTGTCTCTCCTGTTTGTCACATTTTACTTTAATCAAAGTATTGCACCTTAGGAAATTTTTATACCAATAATTTTAAAGACACATAAAAACAGCTAATGTTGGTTCATCTGTCCCTCTAGCACATTAATCCAAATTGTAATATCTCAGCAACACTTTGACTGTCAATCCCATGGACTTTTGAAGTCCATGAGATATATCTTGCACACATTTTTATTAAAAGTAAAAAAAAAATGTTTTTTGTGTTTATTATGATCATGTTTTCACAAATCCCATAATTATTTATTATGGAAACAATCACTTATTAATAAAAAATGACTAGATATCACTAAAATGTCAACTAAATAACCGTCCGAATTCAATAACAACCACCTTCTAATTAGCTCAACAATAATACAATGAGCTTATACAAAAAATGGCTTGATTGTGTTCTTTTTATTAAGTTGAGATAATCATGACAGATATTTCTTTTTTGGCGATATATCAAATTCTATATGAAAAATAACAAATTGTATCTGTGTCAGAGAAATCACACATTACAAAAACACCTCTCCAGGAAGTGTGTTAATTCCAGATCACATGACCTGCTCCACATGATGTCATTTCCTCCTGAAGAAAAGACTGGCCAGACTCCAAGGCTTTCTGACTTATTTAATATAAAGTAGTGTGTGACTCAAGTGTGGATTTATTGCATGCCAACAGGTTTACTACAATATGTTTATAAATAACTTTCAATTTCAATTTTATTCAATTGTATATATAATATTAGAGGAATCTTTCTCTAAAATGTCATGTGGTGTTTGGTTATAAGTGGCCATGTTGATTTTAGGCCTGAAAACAGCAAAAATGTAAACTATGATACAAAAAGTCCTGAAATTATATATTGACCCAGCTGATGTTTTTTGGCTGCAGCCTCGAATTGATTAATCTTTTGGCTATTGTTTCACTTGATTGATCAGTTGTTTGCTCTATTAATGTTCAGAAAAATGTCAGTGTTTTCCAAAGCCCAAAATGACAAATATATAAAGAAGTAAAACTAGTAGTGAAGATAAAAGAAAATATTCAAACTTAACAAGCTGGAATCAGACAATTTTGTAAAGTTCTTCCTAAATAAATAAAACTAATGAATCAACAATTTAAAAAGTTGAAGCTTTCACTGGAGCTTTACTACATTCCAGAGGCTGGAATGCATGAATCCTCATTAGCTTCTCCACATGAAGTCGAGTGTAGCTGGTACTTTACTGTTGACACAAGCTGAAAACTTTTAAAAGAAGTTTGTAAATTAAAATCTAATTGTGCTGCCATCAAACTTCTATAGGGCTACAGCTGCTGGCCATCACTCAGGGGAAATAAAGAACACAGAGGATGACAGCAACCGTTAATCCTGTAAGTAAGAAGCAAGGCTTCGCTGAGCAGATTGTTCAACAACGTTGGATTCCTGCAACATTTACTGTAACGTAGCACCACACCAGATAAGAATGTCAGCATGACACTCATCATATAACTCTGGCTAAGGTAGAAGAAACAAGCTCACAAAATGTCACACTGATACTTTAATTAGATCCTAGCTGTTACCTCCAAACCTGATGTCTCCTTTTCCCAGTTTGAGTTTAAATCAGTTATAGTTTCTGGTCATCGCCGGCCCTAAGAAGCCTTCTATGTGGTATTTCCTGCTGTATGTGCATCATCTCACCTCTTCTCTGTGGTTCTTGATGGGCAGACAAAGGATGCTCTGGGTTTTGTAGCCTGTGATCAAGTCCACCTCTGCATTGAATCTGGGGTCCTGGAAAGGCAAAGAACAAACCCACAATCCTGTTTATACAGCAGGGTCAAACATTTTGGTGCTGAATAGCAATATCTGGTCAAATCAATGGTTTTATAACCCCTGATATTGTTAGTACACTCCTACTGAACCACTACATATCAATTTCTCCTTAAGTTGAGAGTTTGGAGGGTGGTGGCTTTTCACCCACAACCGAAACCACAAGAGCAGCGGTGCAAAGAATGGATCAAAAGTTACAATCATCAGCTTGTAATGAGCAGCTGAGTAGCGTCCTACATCAGCATGTAGGGTCACAGGTTTGAATGACATCCAAATCCAACAACTATTTTGGATGCCTTTGCCAGAGTTGCACTAGATCAGGGGTATTCAACTAAAATTTAAAGAGGTCCAGTCAGAGAACATGTATTAAAGCAAAGGTCCAGAAAATCATAATGTCTAACTTGAATTAGTGTGATATATATTGATGTAAATTAGTAGTTTTATTAGTGTATGTAATCAATAACTGACCGTCAAATCAATAAATTCAGTTCAAAAACATTTTGACATTTATTAATAAATAACGTTTGATATAACTGTACATGTTTTAAAAAAGTTCAGAATTCATATACATCTTTGACAATATATAAATCTCAAAAAAAATTACACAATTGAACATTTTTACATGTTTTTCCTGTCTTATATCACTCCCCTTATATCTCCTGTTGCTTAATGATGAGAACTGAGCTACAGCTTGTCCTGCCAGTATTCTGAATCGTGGTCAAACACAGCTTATTGTTGAGTCTGCAACAGTATTTAGTTTTGATTACATTCATAGCTGAGAAGCAGCATTGCAGCTCTATGTTGAGCCAAACATGGTCAACATGTGACCACGGTCTGTCCTCCTCTTGTCTGTCCCTCACCTCTCAACTGTTTTCTGAACGGACAGCTGTGGTGTTTAGTGCCTGCAATGCAGAGACTTCATTGGCTGAGTAGCATCACGTGGGATGAACTCGTACATAACTGGTCTGTGTTTCCTGAGTTGATAACCAATGGTCAAATAGTCAAAGATCTTATTGTTATTTTCACTGTGCATTTCCATACACAAGAACAAAATTTCATTTCTCAATCTGACTGCAGTGCAATAGACGTTGAAATAGAGCTATTACCAGAGGATTGTCATCTAGTTCCAGCAGACTTGTGGTCCAACTGGACAGTGGAGGCCTACTGACTTCTGACTAGATCATATGCTGTCATGTGCTGCATCATATGGTAATGTCAAAATCAAAAGAAGTACTGTTTGGTGGAGTTGGGAAAGTTTACATTTCAGCAACCCTTTGAGTGAATCTGCCACTGTTTCCACTGTGAACTCCATCCATGCTGTCCGAGAACAGAAAGCTTAAGACGTGGAACGACCATACCAAACAGCTAATTAAGCGACACCAAACATTTAAAACAAAGTACTAGCATCAGGACCAGGCCTCATCTGCATTCAAACACTCAACAACCAGTTCCACCACCCACACTCACGACAACCGAGGGTCCAATTTGCATAAAGAAGCCGAAGCTCATTATGCAACACAGAACTCCACTCATCTCCAAAAACAAAGGCCTCGCACACATAGTTTTGTTTGGTATCAGTCACAAGGAGGCAAACGCATTTGTCAGTTTAAGGGCGGAGAAGTGTCTTCTGAAGGCATATTGAAGACCAGCGGAGGGAGAGTTGTTTTGTTTAGAGGACTATTCTCCTGTTGGCAACTCTCCCACCCACCGGCTGACCTTTAAACACTCTGCTTCTTTCTGTCCATTTCTATCATCCTCTAGACTCAAGGGGGACTGTGTTTGTGTGTGGATGAAATCATGACTAAAAGGGGAACACTACACTGATTTCACAGCTACACTCCAAACACAACAGGTTCTGCACGGTACGTTAAAGCGGCTCCTATTGCTTTTGTTCATACTCTAAGGTTCTCAATAGCTACATCCTGTAATGGCCTGTCAATCATTCCCCTCTTGAACGGCACATACACAATGATCACAGTCTCCAGCTGATGTTTTTGTTTGTTTTTTTTAACATGCTGCTCCTAGTTAAGCTCATAGGTGCATCAAGGACAGCTGGATGCTGGATTTCAAGATGCCGTTTCAATTATTCGAGAAAGCTGCTGAGTTGCGCATATGTTTGCCAAGTGTCCTCCATGAGGAACCCAGATGTTCTGCACGCTTCTGTAATTCCGGGCCCATAGAGCATGCTCATTAGCATCTCAGTCGAGCAGGTAGTGAGCATGTGTGACCGATGCTCCCTCCAGCTGAGCGAGCAGATATCCTGTTAACTCCCCACACAAAAACAAAATAAAATGCATAAGGAATATGTCAAACAGAATAAATGGATCAAAATCTAAAAACTATTTTGACACTGAGAATTTTGACCCTTTTACAGCTGCTCCTTTAACAGTGAATATTCCAAAATGACCTGAAAATACCTCAAAATGACCCTAAATATGTCCAAGATGACCTGAAATACCTCAAAATGACCCTAAATATTTCCAAGATGACTTGAAAATACCTCAAAATGACCCTTAATTTCTTCAAATGAAAATAGTTCCAAATTATCCTAAATATGTCCAAGATGACCTAAAAATACCTCAAAATGATTCTTAATTTCTCCAAACAACTCAAAATCTTTCCAAAATGACCTGAAAACATGTCAAAATAACTAAATAACCCAAGATGGTTTCATTCACTAGCGTTAGGTTCGGGTTAGTTCGTAGTTTCTGTCTTGTTTAGAACACATGATCTCTGGTCAGAAGTCATCAACCACCACAGGAGTCTTTGTCATGGTGGCCCTTTGCTAGCTAAACCCCAACAGTGTTCTTACTCAAACATGAAACTTCCAGTAAACCCCATCCTTGGGACGCTATAGTGTTAAAGACTAAGAAGCTCCACCTGGTGGAACAACCAGGTACTACAGCTAATGTCATTTAATGACATGCATGTCCCTCGTCTTTTGCCATAACAGTTACTACATTAAAAATACATGTCAATTTATGCATTAAAGATATATTACCAAACTTATCCTTTAACCTTTTGAATATAAAATTTAATCTCTATATAATTTTACCCTCAATAAAGTAAGAAAGAACCCTTAAGATCGGAGTAAATGATGAAAATTAAAACCATGCAAGTCCTCCACGATGTCTTCAAGCTTACTTCATGTGGGAGAAACTCTATATTGTGCAGCTCTACAACAAACCGGTGCCTGTTTCACCATAACTAACTCCACAACCACAAGCAGAGGCACACTCCAGAGCAAAAAAACTTCTTCTTCTTGCAGGCTTCACATCTATCTGTCCACATTCTAGAAATATGCGGCCGGATTAACTAAAATCAAAACAGAGCTCAGTGAATGACAGATAAGTGCTGTATTGTATTCCCACTAGATTGCCTTTTGGATGCAGCACAGTGCAGGCATTGATAAGGTCATCACCCCCCAAGCTTCTCTGGAGGTTGGTTTGGCCTGGTGCCGCTGCCAGACGTGTGTTTGGTTCAGCCCAGGGAGGGCTGTACTAAAATAAACAGGCGGGGGGAGGGGGGGTTGTTTCTCACTGTGTTGCAGAAATCAATATAATCCAGACTAATGGGAAGTTAAAGATCCAATCAGAGGGCTGGGGAGTCCCTCAGATGACGCAGATGGACTTCCTGGAAGCAGTATCAAGTTCAGCTGTACACACGCACGCACACACGCACGCACGCGCGCACACACACACACACACACACACACACACACACACACACACACACACACACACACACACACACACACACACACACACACACACACACAAAGCAACAGTACAGCAAGCAGCGTATATTCAGACAATCTACAGCAGGGTGTCAAACGTGGCCCGCGGGCCAAAACCAGACCTCCAGAGGGTCCAATCCAGCCCACGGGACGACTTTGTAAAGTGTAAAAATTACAAAGAAGACATTAACTGCAGATTGTAATTTTGTAAACCTGTAAATTTAAAATAATTCCTAGATCATGACAAGTTGTTTTGATCATAAAGTAAAATACTAGATTGTTCATTGTTCTTTTGTCATTTTGTTTCTCGCTTTTGTCGTTTTGTGTCTCGTTTTTGTAATATTTTGTCTTGTTTTTTGTCTGACTTTTCCTATTTGTCTCATTTTTTTGTTGCTTTGTAACATTTTTCTCTTTTTTGTTTTGTTTCGTGTCGTTTGTCTCATTTTTTGTCATTTTGTTTCTCACTTTTGTCCTTTTGTGTCTCATTTTAGTAATATTTTGTCTTGTTTTTTGTCTTTTTTAATCTGACTTTTGTCATTTTGATCACAAAGTAAAATGCTACATCGTTTAGTTCCAGATATCTGTGACTAAATGTTGTTCATGATGTTTTGTAAAAAGATAATTCCTTAAATGTGAACATTTTCATAATGTACTTTTTTGTACTAAAACAAAGGAAATATTCGGAGTTGTGGTTATTTATAGGTTATTATGCTCTGATTTTACTGGTCACTTGAGATCAAATCGGGCTGAATGTGGAACCTAAATGAGTGCATTAAACGCGGTCATTAATTCACAGCGTGACACAATGATATTGATTTGCACAACAGAATTGTGCACCAACAAGGTGACTAACACACTCCCACACACACTGAAGCTCACCTGCAAGCCGAGAGCACACACACACATTTTATTTCATTACACACATTCACACAGGCATCGATTACACACATCCACACACACACACACACACACACACACACACACACACACACACACACACACACACACACACACACACACACACACACACACACACACAGAGCAAGCTAATTGGACACAGGTGGACTCCCATCAGTCACTTATGTTCTCTGTTTGTCGTTTTCTCACCCGTCTCCCTCCTCCCTCCCCCTCCTCCCACAGTCACATCATCATCATCTTGTGGTTGGCAGGCAACCAGATGACAGAGCTATCAAAGAAGGAAGGTACGCAGCAGGAAATCTCTCTCACACACACACACCAAACGAATGATGCCAGTCGCTGAGGCTGCTTATGTGTGTTCCGTGAAGTGTACAGACAGCGATGAAAGAAATTGCATGGACGCTGCACAGCAGAAACTTTATCTTTTATATGTTTTTGTCAAACGTGGCACCATATTTGCATAAAATGTTCCTTAATATACTGACTAAGTCTCATATTTAGTGTGTTCACATGGACTAAAGTGACAGATTTTCTCCAGCTCTCTCTAGTAAACTGATTTTTTAACTCTCATATGCATAAGAAAACTGCTTTTCCATAACTGGAGAAGAAAATTAGTAAAAATCTGATTTCCTTGGGCTGATTTTTTCTTCCATGTATACATGTAACTGGGCTTGTAGAGAAGCTCATGGGTAACGTATGCACCGCTGTCAACAGCAGGAACAGAATTGTAATTATCGGATTAATTTCATGACGGATATGACAGTTAATGTCGTACCATGTGCAGGCGGACTGTCGCCAAATAGAACAACATGCAGCGAGCGGCGGTCAGCAGGGTCAAGATGATGTCAGTTAATTCGACCACGGGTGCATTTGAGCAACATCAGTTTGTTTGAACGGGTCAGAATACAGGCAAAATCATGCATGCTGTAATAACCAGATTACTGCAGTTCATATAGTACCCACAAATTAAATACTTAAGCTACTTGAGCATGACAAAGTGTCCAAAGCTTTTAACCCTCCTGTTGTCCTCATTTACGGGCACCAAAAATACTGTTCCTTTGTCTGAAAAAAAATCAAAAATTCAGCAAAAAAAATTCCCCAGATTTATAAAAAATTGCAAAATCTTCAGGAAGAATATTCTAAAAAAATTCCTTAAAAGTTTAATTTTTTTTTAAATCCCCAAATTTGTGCAAGAAATAAAAATTTAAAAAAATATAAAAACTAAAAATTGTAAATATTTTCAAAAAATGAATAAAAATCTTCCAAAAAAATTCTAAAAATATCTAGTGATTCCATATTTATTAGTAAAACTTCTAATATTTTCTTTGAGAACATTCAGAAAAAAGTCAACCAAAATCCAGTGAATTTTGCTGGATTTTGGTTGATTTTTTTCAGAATGTTCTTAAAGGAAAATTTATTTTTTTAACATTTCTTTTTTTCCACCAAAAAATGTTTAGAAATTTCCCAAAAATGTTGAAAATGTGGAAGTTTTCACTGTGAAAATATTTTTTTTTTCCATATTTTCAAACTTTAAAACGGGTCAATTTGACCTGCAGGACGACAGGAGGGTTAATGCATATCTGACATTCCTCATTATACAGCATGATGCAGCTTCAGATCCATCACAGCATATGGGTAAGTTTATTGTGTTCATTATGATCATGTCTTTACAAATTCCATCATTATTTATTTTGGAAACAATCACTTATTAATAAAAAAATGACTGGATATCATTAAAATGTCAACTAAATAACCATCCCAATTTAATAACTACCTTCTAATTAGCTAAACAATAATAAAATGAGTTTATTCAAAAATTGTTTTGATTGTGTTCTTTTTATTAAGTTGAGATAATCATGACAGAGATTTCTTTTTTGGCACTATATCACATTTTATGTGGAAAACAACTAATTGTATCTGTGTCCGAGAAATCACACATTACAAAAATACCTCTCAAGGAAGTGTGTTAATGCCAGATCACATGACCTGCTCCACATGATGTCATTTCCTCCTGAAGAAAAGACTGGCCAGACTCCAAGGCTTTCTGAGTTATTTAATTTGAAGTAGTGTGTGAGTCTAGTGTGGATTTATTGCATGTGAACAGGTTTACTACAATATCTTTATAAATAACTTTCAATTTCAATTTTACTCAACTGTACATATAATATTTTAGAAGAATCTTGGTTTCTATTTTCTATATATAAATATATATAATGTTTTTGTTTGTTAATTTTATTTATTTATTGTTTTACTCATTGTTTTCTATATTTGGGTCTTACAGGGTTAAAGATGATCAATTATCTATTCAGTTTGTAATAAAATGTGCTTTTGTTGGAGACGTCAGTTTGACTTTGATACTTACAGAAAACAGCACCCTTTTCACCCTAGGAAGCTGATGTTAATTTTTATAAATTCCCTCTGTTATTTTATAAAACCAAAAAATGTCAAAATTACATTTTTTTTAACATATATTTGAGCTAACGTCAAAGATATTTCATTTACTCGCTGTATTGTGAAATCGTCACCGGTTCATTTTGAAATCTTTTCTAAGTTCACTTCGGTGTTTTCAGGGTCTTTTGCTGCCAACAACTTGAAACAAGACGGAATACCAAGAACAGGACACTTGATGAAAGAATATCCTTCATCACGTGATTTATGCTGGAAAAAGTGGAGCTGTGCAATTTCACTGCCCAAAGCCTCGGCACTTAGTTTGAAGATAAATCATTCAGATTTTAAGCCTGGAAATCTGAAAGGTTTTACAGAGCGAGACTAGATTTTCCTGCTGAATCCACTGAAATAATCTATTTTGACAGTGTAAATGAAGTTTTATTCACACACACACTGAGGTCAGACTGATATGAACACATATAAAACAAATGGGTTTAATTCCAGCCACATGCTCGTTTCTTCCATCCACATGCTAACATCACACACACATCTGCTTCTTGGGGAAGACACTCATAACTCTTCTCGAAGCTCCCAGAAGCACAAACATACTACACTCACACGCTTACGTGCACATACAGTGGAGCTATGGCAGCGTGCATTCCATCCCATCCCGACACAAATCCCCCCATCGTTAGTCTAAAAGCGGCTAACAGACGGAACAACAGGACACAGTAAAAACTGAGCAGCAGACGGAGCAGTTCAAGGTCAGCATCTCCGTCTGCACAGGTCAGGAGGCTGAAATTCAATCTGCAGCCACAAATTAGGGGAAAAAATGTTTAGGTTGAACTAGTTTATTCAATTTGTCCAGCTTATTTTCAGTCTATCACAGGACGATATTTAAAGTAGACACAACTGCGGTGATTTTTTTTAAGTGTTTTTATCTTAATAAGCTCTTATGGTATTTGCTTCACTGACTATATTATGTTTTTATCCAAAAACTAACTATCTATCTATCTATCTATCTATCTATCTATCTATCTATCTATCTATCTATCTATCTATCTATCTATCTATCTATCTATCTATCTATCTATCTATCTATCTATCTATCTATCTATCATATTTGGACATTGTTAGCCTAGTGTAGCATAAAGACTGAAAGCAGGGGGAAATGGCTAGCCTTGTTCCGTTTAACATGAATAAAAAATGCCTCCCCATCATTTTAGACAAATATAATCACACGTATCTCTTTTTTCTCTTTATGGATGTTTAGACAGTTCAGTGGCTGTTGCCCTAATGCAGCCAAGTGTCTTTTATGACGGGGGACCAGCCGGACCAGCAACAGACTGAAGGCAGCATCAAGGTTGGACATCGAGGACGAGGTGCTAACCGGACGCACTGTGTCTGGGCTAATGGTGTTGACTCGGTGGAGCCATGAATGTTAGATGTCGCTGGTGGACTTTCTAACCAAACCGCCTCACTGTTACTGTAGTTCACCAGTATCTTCCTCAATGCGTAGTGACTTACGTTGGGTAGTGACACACCTTCATGCCTTCATGTCAGAGCATTACAAGTCAGTACGAAATAAACATGCAATGACGTCACCAACTAATCAACAACTAAATTAGATGGCCATTAATTTAGTCATTGATTTTGGTCAACTGCATTGATTATTCATTATACATTTAGTCAAAACCACAGGAGGCTGTGCACCGTTATTGGTCCTGGCTCTGGTTTGTTAATTCTACAGTGGGCTACACAATTCCTGAATACAGCAATATTAACTCACAATTGAAATAAACAAAAGCATTTCCTGACATAGAAGTATACCTTTACAGCGTAATCTTGTTTTTCAGTGACGTTTCATTGGTGACAGATTTTAAAGTCAGATTGCTCTGGTCATTGACTTCGGAGGACGAGGAATCCGATCGCTCACTCGGTCACTGCGTTGATACTCTAAGGGGTTAAAATGTCATCAGAGAGTCTGCAGCTACAAAATGAAAGAGAATAACATGTGTGTGTGAGCATGTGTGTGTCTGTGGTGAAGAAGAACCCTCCAGAGGACTACTTTGACCTATTTGCCCTTCTTTGGTTCCTCTCAACTCTGTGCTCTGTCAGCAAGAACCATCAAATACACCCAAAGCAAGCACAAGCAAACCACCTTATTACAGGCTCCAGCTGAACACAGTCATTTTCAAACACAACAGTGAAAAATCCTCACCTCATAAGCGTTCTTGATATTGAGCGGTTGTCCCGTGGCGGCTACGTGTCCCACGATGCCTTTGTTCCACTCCAGTCGGATGCTGCTGCTGGACGATTCCTCCAGCGTGGAGCCTTCGGCCACATCGAACAGCCGGCTGACCAGGAACTTCCTGTTGGAGCTGTCCTCGCCCACCTGGAGCCACAATACAAAACATGTGATCACACAGCTGACATAGCAGGAAATTAAAACTAAATGTTAGAAATTCTGTCCCTTTAACAGTTCACCTGCTGGTGTAATGCACAGCTACCATTTATGAAATCTATATCCTCGCTCGACTTTAGCAAGAACAGCAACATCTACACCAAGAGATTTACTAAAAATCTCTTGGTGTAATTAAACCAAATTATTTTGTTTGGCTTAAAATGAATAAAAAGATTTTGTATACACAACAGATAAATTAAAAGTCTACATCGATGCTTACTGCTCTGTGAGGCTGTACTGCAATGCAATGTGTTGACCTAGATGTTAACATTAGCATGCTAACCTGTCTTTAACAGAGCTGCGAGAGCATATTGGACTTGACAAACTCTGTCTGAAACATCTTTTTCTTTATATATGAAGCAAAAAGAAGCTGGTAGAATTTAGATTTATAGTTAGGCACCACTTCTTATCACAAGAGTATGATTGAAAAGTTATGCTAGCAGCTCTGTTAGCCTGACATAGAACATAACAGTGCTTTAAGCTAAATGCTAATTTCAGCATGCTACTATGCTCACAATGTAATTGCTAACATACTGCTATCGAGCAGGTACAATGGACAACAAAAGACAGCAAACCCCTGTGAAATATCACTTTAAGGTCAAAATATTCAAAACTGTATGATCTCAAAAACTTCATCATCCTGAACTTCACACACAGAATGACAATTATAAACAATTAAGACATTTTATGTTTGAGAACATAACATAAACCCTTTTCATTTCCAAGGGCCATTTAATCATTTGAAATTCACATAATTCTGCCAAATTATTATACAAGACTTAGTTTGGCATCCCAAACAACAAATAAGTCAACTATGAAGAAAATCTGAGATGGTGCAGCAACTTCTGTCTGATTAAAACACAAAATGACCTCATGTTTTGTCTAAAGTACAGAGTTACAACCAGGATTTAGTTCAGACTAACGTCTGGAAGCCGGAAAAACAGAAAGTCTTGCTGTTCCTATTTGAAAACCAGTTTCACTAAAACTAACAAATGCTTTACAGTATTTCCTAAATCTGTTTAACAAGAGAAATGAAAAGCACAGCTTGTGATTTCAGAGGGAGTTCGATAATTGCAACCCACCTCTAGTTCTCTACCTTAAACCCAACACCTGAGAATAATGTGAACTAACAGGTAACATTTTCTTGCACTCAAAAAATAAAGCAAATGAGCACATTTCTTAACTTGACATTGAACTAGGATTGATCCAACCACTTTCACAGTAATTTAGGGCAATTTCAAGTAATCTTCCTTCATGAGATTGAAATAACTTACTAAAGTTAGACTGGCTTATTGTGAAAGTGCTCTAGAAATGTGTTGGGAAATGTTTGACAGCACACTTGTTTGTTACTAAAAGCACTTCACTCACTATTTTGGGACTGTAATTTGCAAGACGTCTTGCTATCATTACGTTGATTACTGTGCAGAGAAAATAAGTTTCCCAGTGCCCATGTGAAGAAGTCTTCCCTTCACCTGTTTTGGCTGATGGCAAACCTTCAGTGAGAATGATAGTTTGACCCGCAGGCCTTTCCATTCCTACCAGAAATAGCGAGTAGCGGTCTGCGGCGATCAGCTCGTTGATGTGAAGGAAGATCTTGTGGCAGAGTGCTGTCACGTCCAGATGACTCGACACGTCCTTCACCAGCTCCAGCAGTCTGGCGCAGCGGTCACCCCCGCTGACACTGCCGCCTCCGTTGCCCCCGACGCCGCCCTCACCCATCACCGAGCCCCGGAGAGGGACAGTTTCACGGTCGGCGTCGCTCAGGAACGTCAGGGAGCCCTCGGAGTCTTTGACCACAATGGGCCTGAGCGGGCGGTCGAACTCCGACGCCGAGATCTTGCGGGTCGGGGTGCCGGGGGCCGGGCTGGGGACTGAGGCCGGGGAGGGGCAACGGTTGTCCAGGAGGCTGAGGGTGGGTGGGAGGATGGTGGAGGCGGAGGGAGGGGTGAGATCTGCAGAGGACTGGTGGCCACGCTGCTGTGGAGGGTTTTCTTTGGATGGCTGGATGGTGTGGACGCGCTCAGCGAACCAGGCATTCACCATCTCCCTGTTGAAGCGGAAAAGAAAACCTATCAGTCCCTTTGACATAGTCAGCATTCTGCAGGTCTGAACCTCTGAGGCCTGGACCTGACGTACCTAGCAGCAGATCTTTGCAACTTTGCAAGCTGGAGCTGCTTGGACTCAGATTTGAACCAGCACATTCCTCAACACAGTGTTCCTGGTTAATGCTTTGTCCATTCATGGGCCAAGCTCATGGGGAGTACCCTATAAGCCTTGCCATTTTAAAGACCCAGTCATCTGGCCATGACCATTTGGCCCCTGTTAAAGTCACACCTGCCCATTTCCACCACATCAAACTCACTGACCAGGATCTAAAATATCCCACATCTTGTATCTACCAACGTTACAAGATACTCATAATGGTTGGAATGTTGTGGCCAAATGGTGTACGTATTATATAGACAGACTTCTTATTCCTGGCAGTATAAACAGGTTCCATATTGAAGTAATGAGTAAATACACAAGACACCATACTGGTTGGCATGTAGACAACTATTGGAGCTGCTGAACAATCCCTAAAATCATCAGAGAACACAAATTCCTATCTGTTCCTGTGCCAAAACATAAACAGATATGTCAAAATCCAAGATACTTTATACTGAAGGTAAAACTTAAAAGACAAAGACATCTATCTATCTATCTATCTATCTATCTATCTATCTATCTATCTCTATCTATCTATCTATCTATTCCTTTAGTACAAAATGAACTTGTCTCACTCCAAGGTTATGATGAGAATTCAATTCCAATTTTTGAATAATTCAGTTCATTTATTTGGGTGGATCATTTCAATCCAAATGATATTTTCACCAATGTCCAATTTTTCTCAAACATCAATTGTTGTCTGAATGTGGCAACAGTTAGTTAGGATTTCAAATAACAAAATTATCAAAATGACGCCAGCCTAATGTCTGCTATGTTCAGTACATTCCTATTTCTATCACGATATGCATTTAACTAGACTGGAACAAACGCTGGCCAATGTGCTTCTATCAGTCATGATATTGTAATAGAGTTACTTAGAAATACAGAGAGTGTTATTGCATTTCAGTCCAATAAAATGGCTCAGAAACCTTCTACAAAACTTACAGTTTTTTCCATGACACAAAGGCTTTGCTGAGGTCAGGATCACGGAGCTTTCACACCAAAACAGTAGATTCAGTATTGCATGGCAAGCACAAACTTACACTACGCTGATTTTCCATCACATTATGTGGCAAAAATTCATCACTAAATACAACAAAAATGACCAAAGCTGGAGAGCGACAATATCCCTGTAGAGAAGAACAGCAGAAAGAATGAAGATACCAAGTTAAAACACTAAAATAGATTTTTTTGCACTCATTTAAGTCTATTGAATCCCATTTGGTCACTTTGTGTTGCTCTTTATTCTGTGCTAACTAGTGCAAACTATTCCTTGTTGCATGTTTGGTTTGAAACTGATGATTCTAAGTGAGAATATGTAGGTTTTGCTGAATATCATCAATGAGAACAAAGCACAAAATAGCAAATACATCCAATGGTGACGTTATAGTCTATATATTAAAGATGTTCATGGACAACTGTTTTGAAGTTTTGAGTTTGAAATTTGGGTGTTGCCATCTTGTTTTTTTAACCTAGATGTGATAAATGACTCACTCAAACCTTGACAACATTACATCTGTGTAGATTCTCAGTCATCCAGGTCATGGTAATCCCAGTAGAAATTAACTGAACTTCTCTTAAATGTTCTTGAAAAGATCCTAACCCATATAGCAGTGACTTGTCAATCACAAGGTAGCCACGCCCCAAAACATACCCTTCTTTATTGTCTGTCTGACTCTAAATGGGACCATAATCTACAAAATGGACATCATGCTGTACTCAAAATGTCTTTAAGCTAGCAATAGAGGTCATAAACATAATAGAAAAATATTTACTGAGAAAACAAATCAAGTTAGAAGTAGGTTTTTCTTCAGATAGAGTTTCATACAATCAGATTCCTATACTAAAAACTAGAGTAGTCGCCACCTGCTCGCTGTTTAAAGCGTTTTTCGATTTACTTTTTAGACTCTTTTACATGTGAAGGGTTTTGATATAGAGTGGTCTAACCCACTTTCTGTAGTTTTTGAGAAAAATGGGTTCAAAGTTTTGTGTTTTCAAATTGGTCTAACATTCCAAGGGCTACATTTGGGTTATGGGTTAGACCATTTTGCCACTAAAATCTAGACCATAAAACATCACAGAAATTATATAAAACTCGATTCATATGTTTTGTGGGTTAGACCACTCTGCTTCTAAACCCCTCATGTACACTAGTCTGATTCATTGCACATACACAGTGGGTATAACCATTTCATTTCAAGCTGGGTTTTCCTTGCCTTCTTTCCAAATTACCTCAGCTATGGGAAACAAAAACAGCAACTTGCCACTATGACATTGTGCTTGGTTGTTTTGATGAATTAGCCATTTTAATTACATTGTTCAGCTCCCTGCATGTAAATATTCCACCAAAAGAACTCCCCCATCACCGTTTCGTAGGTCCACTATTACTGCATCCTGGACTTAGCACCGGCCAAAATGATTGTGATTGGCTGATAAAAATACAATGCGGAAAAATGATAGAGGTGCACTGAGACCATTTTAAGTAGCAACACAGTGCTGTGAAGATAGATCTGACTATGCAAGACATTGTAGATTAAGTCTGTGAGTGATGGATGGATTTGTGACACAGTGGTATTTGTGACACATTAAAAGCACCATGTCCATGCAAATTTTTGTTAAAATTAGTCCACATAAGCTGCCATTTGAGGAGCAGACCAAGTGAGAATGCAGCAGAAAAAAACACCTTGAAAGTCTGAGGAAGCCTATTGTATCTCTTTTCAACACAACATTGTGTTATTATGAGGAAAAGTGGGTCACGCATACTTTGAGTAGATACACGGCGGTGCTTTCAGGTTTATCTTTAGGTCAAGTGACAATCAGCTTGACCTTGTGAGCAATCTCTAACACAAGAAAATCTTCTGACACTTTAAAATGAACTTTGTTTGCTTGAGTTGAAAGTAACAATGCCCTCTCCAACTTTTTTGCTACAACTTATGTGCTAAAGATCTAACTTTGAGCCTTGGAAATGGAGCATTAAATGACAAAAGCTCTTGAAAGAACAGGGTAAACAAGTGGATTTTTGCTACAGTGGATATAAACATGTCTATTTATACTCACGAAAGACACACTCATACTCACGAGTTTCCAACATGATATTACGTTAAGTAAACACTGCAATGATAACATAACCAATATAACTAATAGGCAACATCACTATCATTATGTAATACCAAGGCTGTGTGATGGACTTTTTTCATTTAGCCTGTGTGAGTGTCACAAGCCATCCATGTGTCTAAAGTGGAACAAATCAAATAGCAGCGTGTGTGTCAGACAGAGCATATGTTAGCATGTGGACACCAAATTGGACACGATTACGGAGAATCTCTCCAATCAGCCGACACATTGTCTAATCAACCCACACACGTTTCAAGCATGCACTCGAGTTTTCAAACACGCCGAAGGTCACGTGACTCATCCTCTTTTTTCACGCCAGTCGAAGGCTCTGTTCACCTGAAGGCCAAAACCTGATGAAAAGTGGTGTCTCAGGCACGGATTCAAGCAAATAAAACTTCTGGGAGAAACCACGCCACTGCTGCTCCTATCTGACGGACTGCAAGAGTGTCAGATCCAGTCAAGTTGAGTCCATCTCCCATTGAGCTGCCTGCCTCCCCACAGAGCTAATGTATCCAGGGGAGGTGTGGCTGAATCAATACCTCTCTGAGAAATGCCTCTCAACCAGAACGGCAACACAAATGGCTGATGTGTGCCGAGCCAATCAAGTTTAGTAGAAAGGGGTGGGAATTTTCTTCAAAAAACACCCTGTGACAATGCTTTTTATGGAAAACGGAGACAGAATGGAGATGCTAGATGATGTTACCGTGGTGGTTTTAAGTGGATAAATGGATCTGAAGGGGTTTGTCACTAAAACAAACATGGACCTCGAGTGTCCTGATGAAGTGCTGCAACACGCGTTAAGAAGCCTTATATAGCTGCTGCAGCTCCAAGAAAAAAGCCTGATTTGGAATGTGTGTTTGCACATCAAATTAAACGGCTAATTTCTCCTTTTCCCCCCCGGGCTGCATCTATAATGGGAGACTTTCATTTATGGGACAAGCACGAGCATGTGGAAGGCTTGTATAATTATCACCAAGGAGCCATTCAAGAGCAAGCCTGGAGAATTAAAGCTGAATTACCGGCAGCAGTAAAAGTTAATGATTAAAAAGGTGCCCTGTGCAACTCTGAGATGGTGACATGGAATAATGCTGAGCGGTGAGCTAAAAGCACCTGAGCAGGGTTTCTACAACCTCACTGATTCACCTCCACTGGAGAGGATGACATGATCAGAGCATTTCCTGCCAGGTAAAGTGACACCTGTAATAAAAACAGCTCTGTACAAACAAAGGGTTCCTGATTGGCTGCGCACACACAAGAGTTTATTTGCAGAGGATCCCATTAGAAACTCCATCCACTCTGTTGTTTTTTTTTTGTTTTGTTTTGTTTTTTTTACCTTGAAGCCTTCCTGATAAAGTAGGAGCGTGTGAACTCCAAGTGGTCGTCCAGCCACGCTTCCATCCTCTCGTTTTCCGGGGAACAGCGGTCCTCCATGGCGCAAAAGGCGCGACAACAGAGTCTCCCCCCCTCCAAAGCTGAGAGCTCCGGCTGACCGTCTACATCTATAACGAGGAGGATCCCGGTACCGAATAACGAGCGCGGAGAAAAGAAAGAGAGAAAGAAAGGAAGGAGGGAGGGAAGGAGGGAGAGAAAGAGCGGGGCTCAGACGGAGAGCTGCACGCGGGTCGGTCGGTCGGTGCGCACGGATCAGAAAGTGGAGGCTGTGCGCTTCCTAGTTGGTGGAGCGACTATAGGAGAGAGAGAGAAAGGGTGAGAGAGGGGGAGAGAGAGAGAGGGGGAGAGAGAGGGGGAGAGAGAGGGGGTGAGAGGGGGGAGAGAGGGGGAGAGGGAGAGAGGGGGAGAGAGAGAGAGGGGGAGAGAGAGGGGGAGAGAGAGAGGGGGTGAGAGGGGGGAGAGAGGGGGAGAGAGAGAGGGGGGGAGAGAGAGGGGGTGAGAGAGGGGGAGAGAGAGAGGGAGAGCAGCTGCTACCCTCCCTATTAGAGCCTGTGATAAGAGACGTTACAAATATGTATATTTAAAATTATCCAAACAATATAACCCATAACAATATTCATATAGGACCTATGACATCCATACGAGAATGTAATAATGATAAAAATAAATAACAACACCAATAATAATAATAATAATAATAATAATAATAATAATAATAATAATATAAAATGATATATATTAACATGGAAGTCTATAAAAGGAAACAGAATTTAAAATGAAAACTATATCAAAGTAAGATAATGTGGTGCTCATTTTAGACTATTACAACAACAATAATAATATAATAATAATCTAAGTAATAATCAGAGTGATAATAGTAGCAATAATAGCAATTGCAGCAATAGCAATAGTAGTAATAGTAGTAGTAAAAATAGTAATATTAATACTAACAGTAGTAGTAGTTGTTGTAGTTGCTGTTATTGTTATATTTTTTATTTTATTTTCACATCCACAGAAATATATTAGCATGGAGATCCAAAAAAGGGAACACATTAGTAAGACACTTTATGTTGGGTTTACTTCAGGGTGACCTGCCTCTCCTGGCCAGGTCACCCTTGTGAAAGAGGTGTCGATCTCAATAGGTCTTTTATCTGGTTAAATAAAGGTTGAATGAAATAAAAATAAAAAGGTGGTCTGCTGTCTGCTGACTGCATCTTAATACTGGCTGTAAATTTAGATTCAAGATCTTGGAAAGGACTTTTTTGCATCTATAAAATGTAGCCCACTGCATTGTAGAGTTATAGACTGCCCTAAATACAGAATATATTTGCACATTCAAAATCCACACTCTCAAATTAAATGTCAGAGGGAAGGATCGTCTTCAGTTTTCTCAAGATAAATGGTCATATCAATGCAACAGAAGCCGAGATTTTATGATTTTTATTCTGGGTCAAGCTCCAGTTTTTCCCATAACATACCTCAGTATCGTTTCTTGGACTTTTCCCAGTAAATACCCTTTGAAATTCCACAACTTAGATTTTCTGAGCTTAATCTCAGAGGGCCTCACAAAGCCTAATCTTACATTCCTATGACACCATCAGGGGCGTAGACATCAGAGATTCAGAAGACATAAACCTACATAGCTTTTCTCACAGGCCACAGCTCAGCATGTTTCACATACTAGAGACAGGATTCTAGATATAGGTCTGTCTTGTCCCTCTCACCACCTCTTTCCTTTGAAAATACCGCAAACAACCATTAGCAATGTGTGGGGAAACATGCTGGGAAGGCTCGAAGGATGTTTCCTTTTGGTTAAAAAGTAACATTCCCATACATTCACGAAAGAGAAATATTTCTTCAGGTCAAAGGTATCCAATAGTTCCCAGAACACCTCCTCTGTGCTTTTTTTAGAATTGTGCAATGCAGGATCCTTACATGACCTTCTGTGGAGGTATTTCAGGGAAACATTAGAAAATGCTTCATGACAGTGTTTACAAAGCTTTGACGGAAGATTATGTAGACACCATCTGGGAACATTCAACAAACTAATGAAACAAAGTAGAACATTTCTGGAACAATTCATGAAGGTAAAACAAAAGTTGGAATTTGTTCACAAGAATCCAGAAAAAAATCCATGTTTTTCACAACAAAATCATTCAGACCCAATAGTTTGATTGAAGCCACCATTTGGGTTTGCCTCAGGCAGGAAAAGACTAGTTTACGATGCAGATAGGCATTTTAGAGCTTAAATTTTAAGAGATTTTTGTATCATGAAGGCCACTTCTAGAAGAAACCAGGGGGTAACTGTGGAATTTTGGTAATTTCACCAAAAAGACTATTTGACCTACTTGATCACAACAACATCAAGTTTCAGGTGGGTTTTGCATTAGGCAAAAAGCCTAATTTTATTTGTAACCTTAGCCTATTGTCAAAGTAATGTGTTTTCTGGTAACCATAACAGATACATGGGGATATTAAGGTTTTGATGTTGGCTTTATTGTTATACAGTCGTCCCTTGCGGTCTCACTGTATCGCAGATTTTTAAATTGTATTTATCTAATTGCAGCCATAGAATTTTATATATTGGTAAAATTACGTAGGTTTGAGAGTATAGAAAGTGTTTAAGAGCATAGGAAGGGTTTATAAGAGTGGGGGAGGGTTTATAAAGCCTTAAAATATATAAAAATAATAAAATAAATATAAGGTCGCTACTTGGTGGATTTTCGGGGTTAGGTTCCAGAACCCCCAACGATAGACGAGAGACCACTGTACTCTACAGATGTACTTTGGCATTTGACTGTTTGATTCAAGAATGCCAACAGCTTAAGCTCTAAAATGCCAAAATAACACACCACACCAAATTAGGGGCATGTAGCAGCAGAATAAGGGCACTTTCACACTTGCTACTCCATACTTTGAGCCCAAAATCCAGCCGGTTTGATAAACGTGAACTCTGCATGGTGAACCGGCACACAGAGCGACAATCTATGGAAGGATCCAGATCAGGTGCTGTATACATCATCCAGCTGTACAAAACCAAGACGATAATAAAAGCAGTTCTCTGCTCTCCTCAGAAATCTGCATATGCATGCTGGCATCTGCCTCCTTGCATGAGAGATTAGATTTGAATACAGGCGAGAGTTCGTCAAATGTCGTCGTCTTTGCATCCAAAACAAAAGCTGCAGTAATGTGAACTATTCTGTTTGTACAGGCAGCTGTAGGAACTGTGTTTGTTGGATTTGGTGCACATTTTAACTGCATGTAAGTGTCACATGGATGATGGCATTTAAGTATTCAGGTTTATTTTGGTACCTTTTTTAATATAGTAATGAGTGCTTCTGTAATAGAGAGTTAGTGGAGACAGTTTTACCCCCCAAAATAGTCAAATTTAGCTGCAACCTGAACCATTCATGTTCATATTAGTGCATGTTATTCCAACAGAACATAATAAGGTACTTAGAATTTCTGGTTAAAGGGTCTCTGCTGATGTATTTTAAAAGTTCTTGCAGATATACACTCTAAAACACCTACATAAAAGGACATTTCTAGCAATCCAAAAGTGAAAAGAATGTACTGTACTGTGGTTTCACAAGCTTTACAAAAGTTGCTGGTCTCAAGAAAACACTAACAGATGCGTATTTCTCAAAATTTATCAAAAAAAAAATCACAAAAATGTGAAAAATATGTAACTGTAAGTATGCACTAGTAGATTAAAATAACTAGATTCTCAGAAATCTATACAGCTACAGACAACCAAACCCTGGTGCGGTATGACAGCAAATTAGGTGATTAAAATCCACAGTCAACGCTCTACACAACTGTTGAAGAATGTTATTTACTGTGGAATATACAAAACACTAATTCTGAAGTACGATAAACTCATTATCGAACAACACAGCCAGAGTTCGCTGATTTATCTCAGCGTTTATGTTGTGATGCGCGTTTATCATCTTCCAGAAAGAAGCGACCGCAGAGGTTTTTCATTCAATTTCGCTCAGATATTTGGTTTATACGGCGCCGATTTATAGCAGCTATAGTAGAGACCTTTTAGCCTCAGCATCTGCAGTAACGAATTCCCTGGAAAGATGCACATGGCTCCAGTTTCTCACACTCCAGGAAGGACCAGACACAAACAAGAAGCAGCAAGAAATGTGTCAAAACGCCTTAAAAAGAGAAACACTTTCCATGCATGGAAATGAATTCAAAGATTTTAAATATTTGTGTAAATTTTTGTTGCTGTCAGGATATAAATAGCAGGAATTTTTTTTTACAAATCCAACTCAGCTTCATTTGATTCAGCATTGCCTAGCCAAACCTGTAATTAAGCAGCTAATTGAGAATAAACTATCAACAATAAAACCCTTTCAGTAATTAACCTTTCAATTATCCTGTGATTCGCATAGCTGGAGGAGCTCTGGGTTTTATTGACAAAGTCTAATGGCTTTCAGCTCCTGCGTCTGCACTCGCTGCTCTGGTCTCCAGTGTCCTCCCAGCTGGACGCTCGGCCCCCACCGGCAGTGTCACCTTACCAGCAGATGGTGGCTGCTTGTCCTGGGGGGGAATCCACCCCCAACCCCCCTCTGAGCGTCCCATCACCCCCACAGCGCAAACAGCCAATCAGAGACAGCGGAAACCACTTGTCAGTCAGGATGGGACACGAACAGATGTGACTTCTTTGCTCAGTTTTTTCCATTTTGCGTTCTCTCTGCAAAATGTATTTTATCTTTACATTATATGTCCTTTTTGACATTGTATGTTTGCTTTTTAATCGTAAGTTTCTATAAAAACTTGTGCTTTTTTATTATATTGTACTTTTCCAGAATATATGTTCCCTACATTCAGTATTTTCATGGACAAACAAAACAAAAAATAACAAGAAAAGCACTCAGAGAGCACAATACTCCGCCAAGGCTGCTCAGTTGTATCATTTATGATGGTTGAAATCTTTAATAAAAAATTTGTGGCATTAATCACAGCACTATAGAATGTGGCCATTTAATATAGATGTACTCAAAAACAAAATGGCCTTGCGCTGAGCACAGGTGTGTGTTTTTTTTCATGTGTATGTTAAGTACGGATACCGAATCGTGTGACCTAAATATGTAGCAGTTAGTGGGAATTGATGAGACTCAGAAACACCCCCACAATTTAATCAGGTGTTCCTTGTATCACTTCCGACTGATAAGTCTTGATAAGCCCTCAGTGGTGGATTTGTAGTAGGATCACAGTCATTTGCGTTATTGTGGACAGCGATATAAGGCTTCATAGTATACAGTTATGCACCAAAATAGGAGTTAGACCTGCTGTTTCTGAGTGAAGCCAAGAACTTTTTTGAAGTACCTTCGTACATATAGCATGTGTGTTGACAGCTACATGAATTAACATAGAAGCCTGATGTTACGTTTGATGTACCATGAGATGGACCACTCTGCTGAAGCATCCATCTTTGTTTGCAGTTCTGAGTGTCTGCATTTAGGCACGGTGGAGATTAATACTAAAACCTGCATGCTAACATACTTTGCTAACATAGATATATTAGGTAGAACACAAATACCAATGAAAACAGACTGCAAGATGGCACTTCATACATTTGAATTTCCCAAGCTTTCTCCATGAGATACCTGGATGTTCTGTATGCCCACATAATTTCTGATCCAAGGAGCATGCTCAGTAGTGTCAATGGAGACTGTGGCCGGCCCAGCTGGCTAACTTGACTCTCTGTATATGTGAATGGGAAAAGGATGAATGGATTAAAATTCTGATAATTAAACAAGTCAAGTTGGACAGTTTTTGACACTTAAATCAATCTAGAACTTTACCTAGATTGACAGCTTGATCGTATGTTAAGATACTTTATTGGATAGGTGAAAGCTTTGACCTTCTGCTGGTGCTAATGGGGAATGTGGAGATCACCAAAATCATGAAGGTATATCCTCTGGAGAGCATGATTGTCATCCACACTTCAGTAATTATATCCATATGACGAGATGAACCAAAAAGCAGATAAGCACTCATGTTGAGTATCTGTTTGGTCATTCATGTGCCTTCCCCACAGCTTGTATGTTGCTAGTATGTGCAACCAATTGGATTTACTGTAGCATCTCCAAACATGGTTTCTAAGCAGAAGCCTAAATGTACATTCCTAGAAAAGCTTACTGAAAATATTCCAAATGTTTCAGGTGTCTTTACTCACCACTGCACTCCGGTTATACTCGCACATCCCCAGCAAGAAGTCCCCCAGGCTTTTTGACACCTGAACTTTTTGAAAATGTGTTTCACAGCCAAGCTGGTCACAACTTGTCAGTACCACTCAGCTGTCTCTGTACCTGTGCACCTAAACAATGAAAATCTATAGCATCTGGACTGCAACAGAGCTGTCATAGTACACCTAGAAACTGGTGGAAATGGAACAGACATTGTGTCATCAGGAGCAAAATGCATCATCTAAGAAGAGCCTCCTGTGAAATGTTTCACTCTCCCCTCCACTTCCCTTTGTCCATCCCCTGTGGTCAGATCAGAGCTGCCATAATTGAAAGGCTGTCTCTGAGTGTGTGTGAGTCCCAGAGAGGCTAAGTACGTCCAGCTGGGAGAGCTGTTGTCTAGATGAAAGTCTGTGGAAATATTATTTTCACACCAGTTAAACCATGTTTTCCTCATAAAAGTGGACTTAAACATGAATTAAACATGAAAAAATCATGAGGATACACTGAAGAAATATATGAATGCAGCATATACATCGTCTTCTTTTCTGACATAAAGTCAGAAAAGAAGTATAATAAATTATAATAGAAAACAATAGTGACATTATTTTTGTATTTTATTGTGACTTTATGCATCATACATTAGCAATTTAACCCTCCTGTTGTCCTCATTTACAGGCACCAAAAAATATTTCCTTGTCTGAAAAAAATCAAAAAAATCAGCAAAAAAATTCCCCAAATTTCTGAAAATTTGCAAAACCTTCAGGAAGAAAATTCCAATAATTCCTTAAAAGTTTCCCTTAAAAGTTTTATTTTTTAAAAAAATAATAAAAATCCCCCAAATTTGGCAAGAAAATTCTTGTAAATATTTTCAAAAAATTAGTAAAAATCTTTTAAAAAAAAATCCTAAAAATATCTAAAGTGATTCCATGTATATCAGCAAAACTTCTAAGATTTTCTTTGAGAACATTCACAAAAAAATCAACCAAAATCCAGTGAAATTTGATAGATTTTGGTCGAATTTTTTCTGAATGTTCTTAAGAAGCATTTTTAACATTTCTTTTTTCCACCAAAAAATGTTCAAAGATTTCCCAAAGATGTTGAAAATGTGGACATCAGAAATTTCACTGTGAAAATATAAATTTTTCCCACATTTTCAAACTTTAAACTGGGCCAATTTTGACCCGCAGGACGACACGAGGGTTGAAACGACACAGTTTCAAAGCTAACCCTAATAGCAGGATCAACAACAACTGGTGCGCGGCCATAATGTAGCATTTCTGTTCCAAAGAGAGCAAGCCCGCTGACAAAAATAGGCTGACAGTGATTGTTTGGATCACAAGATTCACCAAATAGAAGCCTCATACTAAAAGTGAACATCCTGTGCCGAGCAGTTCCGGACAAATATGCGTACCGCAAAGTGGAACCAATATGACTCCGGTGTTCAAATCTGGGGAGCTTTGATCAACAAGCCCTCCGAGTTAAATGACAAAACGCATTCCATCCACAAAAGCCCCTATAAGAGCATTCTGCAGTGCCTCATGTGACACTGTTATTGTTAGAGTTTCACTAGTATTAGGCATTAAAAGCACTTAGTAACCTGGGATTTGTTAACAATGTGTCTGATCGCCTGACAGCTCGGGTTCTTTGCCTTGTTTAACCGCTTCTCAGTGATGCTCCCACACTCTCAGCTTCATGAGTACACTGTTATTATTACTGATGAAACTATGAAAATAAGCTCCACGTTGTGATGAACTGGATTTATCCTTTCATTGTCAGCACTGGTCTCATAACCACCAAGAAGTTTCCAGGTTACTTCATTCTCCCAGGAGCGTGAAAACAAGGTTAAAGATGTCTGAGACTGTCACTCCCTCATCAAACAACACACAGTGAAACTTCTGCTGGATGACTGAGGCAGGTCACTGCTGTAAACCAGTCACTCTGAGTTGCTCTTACATAACTCACAAGCAAATTTCCATATATAGTCCCAATGTGGAGCCACAAAACAAGCACATCAGAGTAGATGTGGGTTATAAAGAATGGCTGCACAAGGTGTTTGGATAATTAAACTATCAGCAAACTCGCATGAGGTTATTAAATGCAAGATAAACTGGTATCTGATCCATAAAAACATCTCTAAACTAATATTTGTCTCTTGAGAATGGACAGATATACCTCTGTGAACGGCAGCAAAAAAAATATTTGGACAAGTTTAGCAAGATTAGTGGAACAAGTCTGTTGTTAATGTGACGAACTACACCTGTAGCTAATCTGCAAGGGGGCATTTGTGCAAACTGAAGGCCTACTGACTTCACAGATCTACTATATATATGACTTGGAACTGATTAGTCAAAAGCAAACCGCAAAAATGACAACTGAAAGGAGCTAAAAGATAAGGTCAAAACACCATTTGCTTCCACAAATAAAACCACTGGTTTTGTCAGTGTTCAGACGGGAGATGAAAGATGTTTTAGATGCCAACAAGAATTTACAGCTACAGCTAAGTTCACAGATCCTTTGAAACACTATTGTGAGTACGAGTACATCAGAAACCATTCATAGGCTCGTTAGATATCGAGGATTAGATTTGCAACATCCCTCCTAGAGCCCTGACCTAAATCTCATTCCTTCTGACCTTTGAGTTTTGAGCAGGAGGTGTCAGAAAAGTTACTGAAGGGATAACTGGCTTGTGGTGGCCAAGCATTCATAGCAATGTCGCTTTCTGATCCGTCGATGATGACTCTTCCTATCATTGTGAAGCAGAATCGACCAAGCGTTGGAAAGCTCACCCTCTAATAGGGAACTGGGTTTAGACCGCCGTGAGACAGGTTAGTTTTACCCTACTGATGATGTGTTATTATAAAAAATGTAAGGCTGACAAGTTTTTGCCATCTATGGGATGGCATAGAGAGAAAAAAACTTGTCGACCTTGAACACAGCTATTACACAACCTTATTGATTCACCTCTCAGACATTGTCGAGGACTTCTTCATCCTGAGCTATACTTTGAACTATACATCAATCCTCTTGTTACAATACAGTGTTCTGTTGGGAAACCTTGGCTCCTGGCATTTACGTAGCTGTTACGTATCACCCACCTCAGCATTATTGCAAGTACACTCTTCCATGGCAACAGCACTTCCCATTGTCACTGCAGGACAATGCACCATACAACACCACAAGTCAGAAAGGGCTCCAGGTGAACAACAAATTCCATAGATTCAAATCTCATTGTGTATCTGTGGGATGCGTCCAAACAAGTCAGATCCAAACCCTACAGGACTTCCGATGCCTATGTCTTCATGCCAGACACCTGTAGACGTTCCATGTCCATAGCTCTACAGGTCAGAGCTAATGTGGCAGTATGCAGGAGGACATGGACACTATTACATGAGTTGTTTGTTGCTGTTACATACCTGTGCGTATACATACCTACACTTATAGCCTGTAATCTGTCCTTTTAACCCTTTGATGCACAACATGGGTCAAGAGATGCTCATTTTCCATTGAATATGGGCCACTTTGACCCATGTTGTGCATCAAATGGTTAATGAGAAAACACCAATTGTATTGCAAGAACAAAAAAGCACATATTACACATATTTAGATGCATATTTGTATCAGTACTAGTATGTTATTCAAATCACAAAATACCATATTAGATGAAGACAAACACACACATTCAGGCATTATGTAACACAATGATACGCCTAAGGTGCTGTATCAAATACAAACAGGCATGCAGTCTTTCTCTCACAAACACGCACATAGTGAAAGAAATAAGAAGGTGGGCACATATTTCTGCTCATTCTTTCGCTGTGTCAGTGCACTTTGCCCTGAGGCTTTCCCATCTGGAGTCGCACAGTAAACAAGTCTGAAACACAAAGGAAGGAAATAAAAACCTGACTGGGCCATCAGCCATACCTGAACAACACTCAGCTCTCAGCCTACCATCACTGCTTGATATTGTCAAAAAAAAACTGTGATGTTTAAACATGGCTGATACCCTCTATACCCTTTTCTGGGTTGCTAAAAATCCATCACTTTAAGTCTATGCAAGTGGTGGCAGCCAAAGAGCTAAAAACTCCGTCTGTTCGGCCCTGCCAGAAGCTTTAAGCCTCAAAAATATCCATCTGAGGAGATAAAAGCCTTAATTTCAGCATCACCTTAGGTCCTGAAAACAGGGCAGTTTGCGAGCAGAGCTATGTTTAATGGCTTCCCTCCATCCAGCAAATGTTTGAGGAAACACAGATGTGAGTCTGCACAGCGTCAGCAGAGAGCGGCGACAACGGGAATAAATCTCACAAGAGGAGAGCGACAGAGAGCGGCTGCCTTCCAGCTCAAATGGAAGCGTTTTTCTCAGAAAATCTGTCAGGATGCCTTCAAAACAGTACTAGAGTGACAACGACTGAAAACGAAAAAAAAAAAACTGATATATTCTGTCCTTGTTCTGTGGTGGAACTAAGCACCACACTAAACCACTCTGGCATATTTTCCCAACAAACAACACTTGGATGGCGTGTAAACACAGCATCCCAGGAGAGTCTGAATGCAGAGGATGAATTTAAGGGTCAACGCTGATGCTCCCAATCCATTCGAACAAAAAATGCAATTTCCTGCGCAGCTAAAAGAAGACAAGAGAAAACTAATTTCTGTTTGTATAAAAGTCTTAATCATTCTCCTGCTGTAAGTACACTTTGGCAGCTCTGCAGTTTGACGGTGCTGAGCGGAAAAAAGATGGAAATTAGAATGACAAAGAAAGAAGGTGAAACTTGTTTCTGAAGCAGCCTCAGTTTAGAAAAATAGGAAATTATTGAGATGTTTCTGCTGCTTTAGAGATGACTTTATGGTATTCTGTGTTTCTATTAAATTTGAACGATAAACTGCATGATTCACCCAATTTCCTGTTGTGCATTTTGCCCAGTGTTTGCTCGGATTTTCTTCAGTGCCCTAGAGCATGGGAGACTGGCCATCCTTGTAGTTTTATTAGTAGCTGTAAGTCAGCTAAGTAAACACAATAACATGGTTTTTGACTACTTTGCTAGGAGCCTCATTTCCCTTTTAGTCTGCTGTCTTGTAACATATTCAAGCCATCATATAGACACTGCAGAACAAAAGCTTCAGAGCACCCCAGTCTTTCCAGTTTTTGATATGTAAGCAGTTCAATGAAAAACCACACAACAGCCATTTTGGCATCAGTAAAATGCAGAGTCTGACCCGTCATTGTGGCATCCAAGAGAGCCACAGCAACCACTTTGGAGAATGGAGAACCAATGTACAACTAAATGATGGCAGTTTTTATACGACAAAGTCAGATCTTTCCTATAAAGAAACTGCAAAGAAAGCCAAGGTGTCCGAGATTTCAAGTTTCCTCCAACGAAAAGCACATGGAAAACTGACAGAAATAGGTCTGGCAGATCCAAACCCGCAACCGAATCAGAAGAGGAGTTTGTGAGCTTGACAGGCCGACGGGAGAACAGCTTCAAGCTCAGCATTACAGCAGTCAAAGTACCAGTTTCAAGACTCTGAGCTGCCAGTTTGGCAGATCTAGCCATCACTGAAGTGTCAAAATAAGAAAAAGAGCCTCACCTGGGCCTTGAAGCCCTGCCAGTGGAACACTGAAGACTGGAACGAGATACTCATGACTTCAATTTTGACTTCTTCAGTTTGTCATGAAGAGTTTTTTAGGTTGTTGAGTAAGCTGCTGGATCAACATTGTGTGATACTGTCAAAAAAAAAGACATTATGGGATGGACTTTTTCATGAAGGAGTTGGTAACTAGCACCCTGGACCAAAGGACTACCACAATGCAACATGCACAGCACCCATTGGTCTATACCTTGTTGGTAAGGGGTTCATTTTATAGCAAAAAAAGAGGCAGTTTTCATTGCAGGAACTTGTAGGCTACTTTATTGCAGTCTACCTGCATTCCAACTGCAAGAACCACCCCTATAGAATGTCTTTCAGGGCATTTTAAGCAGAGAAAATGGTTGTTACTTCTAAAATAACTGCTGTGTGCATCTCATTGCTGATACTTGGAGGCAAAAGCTGATTAGTTTAACCCAGAAAGGACAACAGGTGGCATTTTTCTGCCCTCAAATTGTCCTCTTTATATAACAGTGTTTACCTCTCTAAGATCACCATCTTCAACGTACAATTCACACTGCATACTAACATAACAACAGTAAATACCATCCTGGATCAAAGGATTACCACAATGCAACATGCACAACACCCATTGGTCTATACCTTGTTGGTCAGGGGTTTATCCTATAGCAACAATAGATTATTTTCCACTGCAGGAACTTGTAGGCTGTTTCATTGCAGCCAAAACCTTTGTGTGGGTTCCAACTGCAAGAACCCACCTCTTTCAAGGGCCTTTTGAAGGGAGAAAAATGGTTAATACTTCTAAAAAAACCCTGCTGTGTGGGTCTCAGTGCTGATTAGTAAAACTTGGAGAAGGCAAACTGTAATTGGTTTAACTCAAAAAGGACAACAACCACCCTTTCCTGCCCTCACTTTGCTTAAATTTGACCATGTTCATGCAACATTGCAGCACATACTATCAAAAGTTTGCTTGTGTTAATATTATGTTATAGTTTACATCCATTATATAGGGAATTACAGCAAAAGACACAGGAATTAATTAGTTTTACTTATCCTGTATTAAGTTACAGGTCAAATGTGGTTTAAATGTTTGTTCCTTTGTTCATACTCACCATGCAGGACTGGTGTTTGGGATTGGGCCGCCCAGCACTTCCTGGGTTTATGGTATTGGTGATGTCAGAGTGACATCACTGGACCAGACCAAGTCGGGGTTTTTTTCTTTTTTCATGAGTGTTTCTTTTGTAGTAAAAGTCATCATTCAGCTGGGAATTAAGATGCTTTGCTGTAAGTGGGCCATTTAAAATGCTAAAGAGTTTTTCGTGTGTAAAGTGATGTTGTTTGCAGTTTAGTGCATATAGAGTAGATCACCATGCTGTTTGATGGTAGGACTAATGTGATGAAGGTGTGAATTTAGCACCATATATAAGGAGGGAAGATTGTATTCCCTCTAGGGAAAGAGGTGAACCTGTGCTGCCAAAATGTATTTTTTTAGCAGCTATGGGTCAACATTGAAGTAGTAGATTATGTCTAGAAAATACAACTTTCTGTTGTTTGGCACACAGAGTTGTCAGATCCTACACCACAATAGAAACAGTAAGGCTGAAAGTGCCAATCACAGGACCATTCCTACAAACATTTGCACCACCTTGCACCTGCATTGAGTTCCTCCAAGGAAAACCACCTTCAATGACACAAAATACATCTGGGTCAATATATAACTGAGGGATTTTTGAAGTCCATGGGATATATCTTGCTTACATTTTTATCAAAAGTTTAAAAAAAATATTTTTTATATTCATTATGATCGTGTCTTTATTAATTCCATCATTATTTATTATGGAAACAATCACTTAATAAAAATGACTGAATATCACTAAAATGGCAACAAAATAACCATCCAAATCTAAAGATTTTGATCAGATTTTTTCAGCATTGTAAGCGTGCAATCTGATTAGTAGCCAAAACCTCCCTGACCAGCAGTAGTCAAGGAAGAGTTAATAGTTTGCTGCTAAAAATGCTGCTAAAACCTCACATTTCTTAAAAAACACTACACATTCTACTACTTATTTTACCTGTCTTATATGCATAGACAGTAAGCGACCCATTTTACTGGAGCCACAAATGTCTCACATTGAACTTTGCATCCTTTTCTCAGTCGGCAGAGCTTTTTTTTTGAGTGATGCTCTAATTGATTACCTCTCCACCCCCACAGAAGATAAACAGCGCATGATGACAGGCACCCAGCTGAAACATTATCATCCATTTGCATGGCCTCTTAGCTTCTTGATGAGCATTATGCAGATGAGTTCAGTGTCAAAGTTCTGCTGATGAGAAGGAATTTGCCATTTCGACTGCACTCCCCCCCGACATGCGTCTCGGCATCGGAGCAGAAGGTAAACCGGCAACAGTACAATTCTTTTGACAACGTCAAAGGTCAACTGAGCTGCTGATTTATCACCAGACTGATCGAAAGCGACGGCTGAGCATCATCTTGCTCCCAAACTCATTTCAGACCTTCAGAAACCGAAGAGAAAACCATGTGAGGGGAAAGCCGCAGCCTGGTTTCAAACACATTGTTTAAGAAACGGGACATTGCCAACGTTCTCCCTGGAAAATCACACAAGGCAATAAAATTTCAAAAAAAAGATTAAATTCGATGCTCCAGCTGGAAAGAAACTTTGCGTCACCTTGAAAACTTTAAGCGGTAATGATGTGAGATCCCTGCTCAGGGAACATGCAGCACTTCTTCATGACTGTGAAATCAAGTGAAAGGGTTTTGTGTGTTCCCAGAGTGGAAGAGAGAACCAACATTTTTGGTCATCTCGGGTGGAACCTTGGAGAGGGTGGCATTGCTGAGGCAGCTGGATCGGACTTTTCTGACCAACCTTTCGTCTCAAAATTTTTATCCTTGAACCTTAACGCTATTGAGTCAAACAGACCGTCTTTTTTGGCGAGCTTTATGAAATGAATTGTTTGCCAAAAAGCTGACCCACATCCCCCTTCGGATTTCCTGGGATTAAAGCCTAGTATGTAGTTTGAAGCAGAAATAATACATAACTACCACAAATATGTGAAGCAACAATGCTCTCTGTCCTATCATGTGTCTCCCTGAGGACTTTGGCTTTTTGCTTCACGCCAGGAAATGCTTTCTTTTCCCTGTTCATCTATCTCTCATAAAAGATGTTTGCCCTGATCTCTATTACTGTCCAGATTTATGGCAATTTCCACAGCCATAATGGCCCCTATAACTCATCATAGATAGCCCTGCAGTAGATGCTCCCCTAAGGAACGCATCTATCAGCTGGCGATGATAATGCATATGGATTTCACCTCATATTTTATGGCACTGCATTTCAGTGGCCTCATTCTGAACTTTGGATTTTGTTAGGTAATGGCAGAAATGACGTGTCACACTGAGGATACTTGTATGATGGTTTGTTTTCCGAGGATAAAGACCCAATCCATGGCAGTTGTGGCTATTAAAGTGAGCATGCACTGAAGGTAAGATGTGCTGACTTTAGCCCAAAAGAAGAATCGATTTCTTCGGTACATACTGTACAGCACTTAGAGGAAGGGTTATGTTCCAGATTTGCTAAGACGAACAAATTACCTATCGAGCCTGTTATCGTTCCTTAGACATATTTATTGGCACATTGGTGTCCTCATTGGTGTACTCAGTCGGAGACCATTGGTGAGCAGAAGCTGGAAAAAAAGGTTTGATAACTGAACTTTAGCTGTTTGCAAATGTTGCTAAACCAAATTAGATTCAAAAGCATTTGGATTCTATCCACCACTTAAACACTGGATTTGATTTTAATAAAATGCTAACCTCAAGACATCCAGCCCCCCCCCCCCCCCCCCCCCAATGAGGATTAAGCGGTGTATAGATAATGAATGAATGGATGAATGGATGGATGGATGGATGGATGGATGGATGGATGGATGGATGGATGGATGGATGGGTTAGACCACTTTGCCACTAAAACCTAAAATATTACAGAAATTACATAAAAATTGGTTCAGATTTTTTGTGGATTAGACCACTCTGCTTCTAACTCCCTCAATTATAAAGGTGTCTCCAAAATAAAAATAAAAATCTGCCTTGTGGTGGTACTAAAAATACAGTCAGGGCTTCATCAAAGTCAGCAGGGTTCATCCTCTGGGGATCCTGAGTCATGTTAATCCATCTTTGTGTGGATCCAAGTAGTGTCGTCTGTAGAGCCATGCTGCTAGCAGGGTTAGCTAATGACGTGCTTCTGTATCTCTATTCTTCAAATATATTGTACTTTTTTGTTGACTTTTGCAGACTTTTAGGCCATTAGGAGTGAGAACATTATAGAAACGAATTCCTCACTTTCTCGCATCCCCTTCAAAGGCACATTTCTGGGTTATTTTTGGTTTTAGGGTCGAGGTTTAGGTTAGAGATGTCTTAAGAATTGAGGTTAGGTGTGATGGTGAAGATAAGAAACTGGGGAATGCATTATCTCAGCGACTGTCCCCACAAGAGTAGCTAATCACCTGGATGTGTGTGCATATAAATGGAAAAATCACCTTGTGGAAACGCTGTGGGGGGAACGAAAACCAGTGCTGAGCGGAAACACACTCACTAAAGCTGTTTGTGTAGTAGGTGTTTGTATGTGTGTGTCGTGTGATGCCCCAGGGTTGTGCTCAGATGGTGTTTGGTTAGTAACCTATACACACATCGTCCGTCCCATGATGCACTTGTGTCCACATAGGCATGATTACCGCTTATCCACATGCTTCCCTGGTCAATAATTACAGCTCAGGAGTCAAGTCGAGGCACAGAGCAGGTGACAGATTACACAATAGTTAGTGATGAAATATGGCTTTAAATCCTGACATTTGGAGCATCTGAAGAGCCAATGACACCCTAGAATTATCTAAGGGAACATTATGGCATTGGAATGATTCCAAGCATCTCCAATATCCCTTTTACATTAAATCCCAATTGCTTTGTCCAAGAGACCAGTTGGATTCTGCACCAATTTGACATTCTAATAAATAACTACTAGTGTCTATGAATATTTAACCCTCGTGTCGTCCTGCGGGTCAAAATTGACCCGTTTTAAAGTTTGAAAATGTGGAAAAAATATATTTTCACAGTGAAACTTCTGATTTCCACATTTTCAACATTTTTGGAAAATCTTTGAACATTTTTTGGTGGAAAAAAAGAAATGTTAAAAATATTTTCTTTAAGAACATTAACAGAAAAATCAACCAAAATCCAGCGAAATTCACTGGATTTTGGTTGATTTTTATCTGAATGTTCTTAAAGAAAATAGTAGAAGTTTTACTGATATATATGTAATCACTTTAGATATTTTTTGGATTTTTTTGGAAGATTTTAACTCATTTTTTGAAAACATTTACAAGAAATTTCTTGCCAAATTATTATTATTATTATTTATTTATTTTTTTAAATAAAAATTTTAAGGGAAACTTTTCAGGAATTATTGGAATTTTCTTCCCGAAGGTTTCCTCTGAGGTTTTTTTTTTTTTTAAACATTTTTTAACATTTCTTTTTTTTCCACCAAAAAAATGTTCAAAGATTTCCCAAAAATGTTGAAAATGTGGACATCAGAAGTTTCACTGTGAAAATAGATTTGTTTTTCCTGCATTTTCAAACTTTAAAACGGGTCAATTCTGACCCGCAGGACAACATGAGGGTTAATCACAGTAAGGTTGCATTTGTATAGACATTTCAATCTGTAACAGGTGTGATATTGTAGAGCAAACTCAGAACGAAGTAGTTTTGTGTCTTGGTTAGTTTCCTTTTTCCTTTACTGACACTTTAATGGAATCCATTGACCATTTTCTTGTATCCTACTTACGTTCCATCTATTCATTTATTCCTCAAGCCTGCTGCCACTCAGCTTTCTGAGACTTTGGGTGCTGATGTGGGAAATACCACATCTTGACCGCTTCCCTCCCCACATGGCTATTTCCTAACATTAACACAGCTAAGTCAGTTAGCAGCAGAACTGAGATAGCAGCAGCCTCTGAGGTGTCCGCTTGACCTGCAATGAAACCTGCCTCATCCTGCCTTTAAAAGGCTGCTGATCAAGAGTTTCATGAATGCTGTTTTAAAGACATATTATACCCTCAATATTAACTGGCCTTGATCCCCATTTCAAAACTGGCGATCTTTAGTTGAAACTAAAGAGAAACAGCTGTATTCTTTCCTCGTCAAAGTATTTACAGCTGCCAGTGGACAAATGTTTTTCATTTGCATGTGGTTGTTATCAGCCTCCACAAACCCTAACGGCAAATTATCTTCCTACATACAGTACATATGTAACTCCTGCTGTTTTTGGCAGCCACATGCTCACACCTACACAGAAAACACAAACACATGACCTTATTAGTGCCATGCAAGGGGAGGAATGTGGAACTTCTTCAGATACCTGAAGCTTAAAGATGAAAAGGTCATCTTCTGCCACTGAAAGAGTAGACTTTGGAGACAGTATTCATAACACCATAACATGTGACTGTAAATAGTATAATGTATCTCATTAGCCACTGTAACGAGCTGGACAGAACAAAACACAACTAAAGCAGCAGAGTTATAGCAACTTTTAGTCCCTAGTATGGATAAGAGCCTAAAACATTAGATCATATTGTAAAATCTTCAAATGATGTCTTTCGTTAGACATTCTTCCGATCATAAATGCCCATTTCTTTTGACCTCCACAAGTTTTATCTTAAGCTTTTGGTCAAAAATTTGAAACATGAAGCCAAGAGATACTCTAACAGACTCAACGTGTTCTTTAGAGCCACAAAGCATTTGTGCCAAAACCTCCTGCACAGGCAAGAAGTTTGGTGGGTGGATTAACCGTTAATTCTTTGCAGATGACGATCAACAATTCCTCCAAGTTGCCATTCAGATTTTAGGGTTATTTTATAAAAGATAATCTAATTTTCTGCAATAAATCTTTCTGAAATCTGAAATCTCAATCTGAAATAAGTAATTTTTTACTTACTTTAAAGATTCACGGCATCATTCTTTATTTATTATGTATCCATCAAAGTAATTATTGAGATCTGGGACTTATAGCCCACATTCAAAGGCAACACAAGCAATCAGATGATTCCACAGGTTGTAAACACACCTTATAGTTTATCTAAATAGTTCTTTATCTAGGAAACTTGAATTTTACATAATGTAGATGCCCTTCCAATCTGAGACTTAGAGCAGTTTTGAGTTTGCCTGAATGTGTACAGGAATGGCCATCTCCTGCTCCGATGTGGGATCCATTGACGTTCCACAGGGTTAATTCCTTCAATTGGAACATTCACAAAGGTGTCAGCTGCTCTAAAATGCCCCGAAAGTTCCTGTCGTGAAAAAACGTTGTATCAAGTGTCCAACGGAGCCCTAACAGTGACCTATCGTGTACAACTCCAAGACCCTGGAATCAGATTGCCGAAATGGAATGGAGCTGTTATTAATGTCAACAATTACACGCATGCCTTTCCTGCTTTGGCAAGCCAAAAAAACTACCATGAGAACAGTCTGTACAGCAGAACTACGCGTGCAGACAATTACAGCATGAACACTGGGTCAAATTGAACCAAGACAAACGCAGCAACCACCATCATCGCCCATCTACTCATTAATAATCACCAGAATTAAACAGGCTCGCTGCATTACCTCCATGTTCCCAGATAACAAAGTGCGCCAGTCTTCAAATCAACTTTTAATAATCGCTTCACATGGAAAAACACTTTCTGAATCCTTTCTCCTCAAGTACTAGGAGCGTTCATAACCATCAGAGGATCGTTAGTTGCTTGGAAACAGGGAAAATAAACTGCTGCCGCAGACGGCTGAAGGAGAACATAGAACCATCTTCCTCAGTGATACCTGAGGAAACTGAGTCGTCCACCGCTACATACGTACACAAGGGACAACTGCCTTCAAAGTCTGTGCTCTGGCACATTTTATATGTTCACAGGACAGTTTGGTAGTAAATGAAGGCAGCAAACGTCTGTAGGAACAACAATAATCCATATACTTTCTGCACTGTAGCACTTCCTGTTAGGACATGAAATCTTTGTCCTCATGTCCCCCATCATCTTGGTCTTGACCCATAATATGTCGCTATCTTTTAAACTGTGATCCCTGCTGTCTTTAAACTGTGTTCTGTCTTCATTCCAGAGTGTTTCAGTGGAAGGCAACTGGAGGTTTTTTGGTTCCCAGGTATTTATTCTAATCCACATACCATATGGGTCATGCCCCATTGATGACGGATCTCAGTACTGTATTGTAAGTACCTGATAAATGGTCTCATAGACCTATTCCTCCTACTGATGACTTTCTTTACTCCACCTGTTTTGTCCGTCCAGAATTTAAACATTGCTATTCTGAGACCATTCCCTAAACACCACTAAAGCCTTGAGTCATTTGATGAGCAACTACCCATGTAATTTTGGGGTTGGAATAAAGACCTCAGAAAAAGCCTCTTGGAGGAGAGCTGAGATATCTTCAAGAACTAAAAGAAAGTGCAGTTGCCTTTTACTGAAGACCTAGATGACTGAGAATCCACGCAGACAGATTTTGCATGAGCTTTTCTACATCTGTGATTCTTCCAAACCCTTTATAAATTACTAAAATTGAGGAAAGAACAGCTGCCTTCGACTGCTTGAGAATCTACTGAGATGGCTCAACTTCATCAGGGTGAGAAACCAGTACCCAAGATGTAAAAACATTTGTTGAAAGTACACTAGAGGAAAAAAATCAAAATATTCAAAAGCAGGGCTGGTGCACAATTGGTTAAACAAAGGTCAATGCAGCAGAAATTAAGACGGCACTGACGGCATATTGTCTCAGATAGCACTGTAGCATCTGTTTGTCTCTGACTTCACATAGAATTCAACTGATTTCATCTCCACTGACCTGATTCTCGAAGTTTTTTTGGCGCATTTTGCTTAGCATTGCTGTTGTTTGTCACCTTCAAGACAATTTACTTGACAAAAATTCTGTTAAATATCTTAAAATTTAAGACCTTTTCCAATCAAATGAAGTCTTTTTAGACACTTTATGACCTTAAAGTGTCCGTGGGAAAGATTCAAGTTACTCATGCATCACAATTTCCATGTGAAAAGCGCAAAGAGCAGCAGTTACAATAAACATCACCAGAAACAGTTCAAATAATAATAAAAAGACTGATTTAGTGCTAAATCACACCTTAAATTTGAACTAAGGCGCCACACCAGTGCAGATTTCACCTCCTATCCTGACACATACCTGAGATATCTCCATGACATACAGTGAATCAAACATTAACTCATATTGATCACCGCTCAGTGCGTGTAAACAGTATCATTACTCCTGTACAAGCTCTAATGGATAATTTATGAATTATCTGCTAATAAGCGCTGACACGAGCAGATAAACTGTCCGTGTGCTCAGCGAGGAGCTGAACTTCAGTCTGGAAAGCAGAGAACAAGAACACACCTTGAACAGGGTCACTGATGTTTAATCAGTCTGCTGATATTCTAGTTGTTTCAGTAAGAATGATACATAAATATACAGATGTAGAGGTGTAGTCAGTCAAATTTGGAATGAAGGTGAACTATGAAAACATTGGAACTCACATCCGCTTATACTTTCATTAATTTTCCACATTGTTTTTTTCACCACGCTTACATGGTAAAATAGCTAAAAATGCAAAAGAGCACTTGGTGTAACGTCTCTGGTCATTTATTTGAAGAATCATCAACCTGACAGTGTAAGGAATTACTGTGCTGCTCCATTTCAGGAACAAGTACGGAGTTCCAAGTGTGCCAAATGAATAATCACAGCACTTTGTAAAATGACTATTTGAGCAAAGTTTTCATTTTTCCATAACACTCAAACAGAAAAATCAGGCTAACAGAGCCTATTATAACAGTTCAGATCATTATTTTGCATTTACAGCCTCTAATTTTTCTTCAAGGTTTAGTCTACAATCCTCCGCAGTTTTTTTCCCAGCAAATCCACTGTAAACTACCTGCCTTGCACCAAGTAGCAAACTCAGTGACAAGCTGCTGAACATAAGGGAGTATTCTGTGGTCATAGAGCTAGATATATTTCTAAAAAAATGATGGATTGTGCCTCTAAATTAAACATTATATTGCTCTGAGTGTGCTATACAACTCAAATACCACCATAGCCATGCCAGCTTAGAAGTCGAACGCCTAATGTGTTTGATTTCTAGCTTGGTTGTTGTGGAGTTTTATACTAAGTCAAAAAATAAAAGTGGAACTGAGCCCATCCTAAATTAGTTTCGCCTCAGTTTTTCGATGTTACTGAAAGTCTTTTGTTAAAGATAATGTAACCGGAATGGAACACTGAAGTCATACATGACTGAAACGTATGATTTACAGCTTGTTTCAGAAATTTTGCATCCAAATAGCAACATAAAATAACATATTTGCTCCCATGACAGCATAGAAAACAACTTTGTAATCTGACTGTTGTGATTTCATCTAATTCTGCTGCCCCCAAATGGCCAAAAAACGCATTATTGCAGCTTTAAAATACAAAAATAGAAAACAATAGTTACAATATTTTTGTATTTTATTGTGACTTTATGCATCATACATTAGCAATTTAACCCTCCTGCTGTCCTCATTTCCTTGTCTGAAAAATATCCAAAAAATCAGCAAAAAAATTACCCAAATTTCTGAAAATTTACAAAACCTTCAGGAAGAAAATTCCACTAATTCCTTCCTCCACTTCCTCCTTTTATTAAAAAAAAAAAAAAAATCCCCCAAATTTGGCAAGAAAATTCTTGTAAATATTTTCAAAAAAAATCCTCAAAATATCTAAAGTGATTACATATATATCAGTAAAATTTCTAATGTTTTCTTTAAGAACATTCACAAAAAAAATCAACCAAAATCCAGAAATTCGCTGGATTGTGGTTGATTTTTTTTGTGAATGTTCCTAAGAAACATTTTTAACATTTCTTTTTTTCCACCAAAAAATGTTCAAAGATTTCCCAAAAATGTTGAAGATGTGGACATCAGAAGTTTCACTGTGAAAATCTATTTTTTTTCCACATTTTCAAACTTCAAAACGGGTTAATTTTGACCCGCAAGACGACACGAGGGTTAAAATATATATGGCATTTTTAACGCTTATTTTGAAGTGAAGGACCGTCCAGATGCTGCTTTGTTGACAACGCTGCTCACAAAGCGAATACGGCACCGCAGTCGGGTTTCATTGGCATTTTATTAGATGAAAATATACACCCGAGCACTCTGTTCCCTCAGTGCTCCACGTCTGCTCCGCTAACCGGATTAAGGCCGGTGCGGCAGCCTGCTGATGAATAGCCAGCATTAGGTGTTAGGTAACGCGCTGGGAGAGAGCAGGTCCTGGGCATTCATCACCATCATCATCATCACCACCACCACCCGGGGAGGTCTGCTCTGGATGCTGACGCTCAGCCGGGTGGCACTGAGCAGAGGAAGGGTGGGCTGGAGAGACCACTCAGAGAAAACGTTGCTGTGAAAGCAGCTCAAATGGGAATTACATTTTTATCCCAAAGCGCCGTCACAAGTGTTGATTTACAAACCACACTGGAAAAAATGGCCCTCTCAAAACAAGAAGAAAAAACTTATTTCAAGGAGCTTTTATGTTGAAATAAGTGAAAAAAAATCGGCCAATAGAACAAGTGAAAAATGTTTTAATCTTTGTTCAACAGAAGTTACTGTAACGTAATACGGTTTAGAATCATCAATGTTAAAGTGTAGTAACTTCTGCTGCATACAGTTTAACCCTCCTGTTGTCCTCATTTACAGGCACCAAAAAATATTGTTTCCTTGTCTAAAAAAATCCAAAAATCCAGCAAAAAAAGTCCCCAACTTTCTGAAAATTTGCAAAACCTTCAGGAAGAAAATTCCAATAATTCTTTAAAAGTTTTATTTTTAAAAATTCCCCCACATTTAGCAAGAAAATTCTTGTAAATATTTTCAAAAAATGAGTAAAAATCTTCCAAAAAAATCCTAAAAATATCTAAAGCGATTCCATATATATTAGTAAAACTTCTAATATTTTCTTTAAGAACATTCACATAAAAATCAACCAAAATCCAGTGAATTTTGCTGGATTTTGGTTGATTTTTATGTGAGTGTTCTTAAGAAACATTTTTTCTAGCATTTTTTTCCACCAAAAAATGTTTAAAAATTTCCCCAAAATGTTGAAAATGTGGACATCAGAAGTTTCACTGTGAAAATATATTTTTTCCACATTTTCAAACTTTAAAATGGGTCAATTTTGACCTGCAGGACGACTTGAGGGTTAAGGCCCTCATCATTCCAGACATCACGAAATCCCCATTTGTCAAAATACCATCAGCCAACTGACGGAGTGAATTTAGGCCTTTTCTGGGGTTCCTGCCTAATTTGTTTGGTTGGTAATGTTGAAGAAATTTCACTCTTAGTCCTTGGAAGTTTGCTGTAGTGGGGTGATTACTGGTATTCTGGCATATGGTGGGCTAACCAACACACAGCATGAGTCTGTGAAGGTAAGAAGATCCAGAACATTTGTAGAGTCCATATTTTATAGGGATGGTCAGAGAGTAGGGCAGGCGGCTGTATGTAAATATAAGAGTGAATAGTGGTTAATTTGGTTGCCAATCAGTAACAGAAGGTAATACAACATTGAACAAAGGTGGTTGAATCAAGAGGTCTGGCAGACAGTAATAAATGACAAAAGATAAAAGAATTGTGGACAACCGTGGGAAATGGAATGAAGGACTGACACTAGAAGGTATTTGTAGCAAAAGGTGTGCTATTTTCTCCATCAGTGATCCAGCCTTCACAGTCTGTGTATTTGTGGTTCGTTTAAAAGCATCTAGCACTGCAGCAGACCTACAACAAGCGTGTTTGACCAAAGGTAGCATCGCTGTGAGTTTGTCCTCAAACAAGGACACCGGCGGTGCTGCGAGGCTCAGCTGGCTCCAGCACACATTACGGGTGTGCAGCAGAGTCAATAAAGTGGAGCTAATGTGTGGCTGGATGTGAGTGATGGGCTCGTCCTCGCTGTTTGCAGTGTCTTGTGTGGGTGGCGGGCTGAGAAGCGTCTCCACATAATAAAGAGCTGTGGTAAGATTAGAGGACAAGATCAGTCCGATGTCCAGGTTACAGATTTAAAGATTTTAGAAGCTGTGGGATTATTGTTGGGACCCAGAATGACTGAGAATGCACCATTACTTAAACGTTAAGAAGTAAAAATGAATGTGACATTACAGAGAAAGAGGAAATATGGAGTCACATTAGTTTTCTTTCTTTGAAAAGTCTTACTTTATGTCAGCTTGAGACATTAACCCTCATGTCGTCCAAACTGACCCGGTTTAAAGTTTGAAAATGGGGAAAAAATATCTATATTTTCACAGTGAAATTTTTGATGTCCACATTTTCAACATTTTTGGGAAATCTTTGAACATTTTTTGGTGGAAAAAAAGAAATGTTTAAAATGTTTCTTAGGAACATTCAAATAAAAATCAACCAAAATCCAACATAATTCACTGGATTTTGGTTTTTTGACATTTTTAACATTTTTTTTTCCACCAAAAAATGTTCAAAGATTTCCCAAAAATGTTGAAAATGTGGGCATCAGAAGTTTCACTGTGAAAATATATATATTTTTCACACATTTTCAAACTTTAAAACGGGTCAATTTTGACCCACAGGATGACACAAGGGTTAAAATAAGGTGAGAACAAACCAAGAGATGTAATAGCTTATATTAGGTCTGTACTATCTTTGAAACTTCTGAGCACATGTCTGCAGCCCCCTTATTATCAGTGATCTACAGCAGGTGGGATCGTAAATCCAAACACTCCGGAGAGGGCTCTGGCTGTGGCCGTAATAAGCCATCGAATGATTCACCTTCCTGCCACGGACCACATTCTGTTTATCCCTCGCCTATTCGCAGATTTATTGAATCAGTTCTCAAGCTCATATAAACGGCGAGGCGCCGGCTGGCTGACACTTCACCTCTGAAAAGAAACCAGTTCCAGATCCGACACACTGGTCCAGGCACACAGGAGAACAGTCTGTCAAGTCATGTTTCCAACACATTCTATTCTATAGAAGCTTTATGTCAAACAGTGTTCAACCAGGGGAGTCTAACATGCGGCCCGCGGACCAAAACTGGCCCGCCAGAGGGTCCAATCCGGCCTGACTTTGTCAAGTGTAAAAATTACAGAGAAGACATTCACTGCAGATTGTAAATTTGTAAAATTATTTATTCAAAATAATTTCTAGACCATGACAGGTTGTTTTGATCATAAAGTAAAATACTAGATGGTTCTTTTGTCATTTTGTTTCTCGCTTTTGTCATTTTTTGTCTCGTTTGTGTCATTTGTGTAGTTTCTTGTCTTGTTTTTGTCGTTTGTCCATTTTTTTTTGTTGATTTGTAACTTTCTCAGCAAAATTGTCTCTTTTGTTTAGCTTGTCTTTTTTGTCTGACTGTTGTAATTTTGATCATAAAGTAAAACACTATATTGTTCAGTTCCAGATGACTAAATGTTGTGTGTCTTTGTAGACACTGTGATCTGGAAGTTGTAACGTGTAAATGATAAACTGAGGCATAATATTGTTGAAATCGAACTTATTTTTCTTAAGAAATTTCAGGCTGTTCAAAATCTTTTGTAAAAAGATAATTTCTTAAATTTTCAGAATGTACTTTTTTGCACTAAAACAAAGGAAAATAGTTGGAGTTGTGGTTATTTATAGGTTATTATGCTGTGATTTTACTGGTATGGCCCAACTGGGATCAAATTGGGCTGAATGTGGCCCCTGAAATAAACTAAGTTTGACACTCCTGTGTTAAACAGACATGAAAACTTCATATCTGTCTTCTTGAGTATTGATTTTAGGTTTCTGAGTAGTTTCCCGCACAGTCTGCCACATTTAGTTAATATCTCGACAGGTTAAACGAAGCGTAAAGACAGCTTTTCCACATCTGTTCCCTCCATTCCCTCTCCCCTCCCCTTCTCCCTCAGATCACAGTTCTTCTTTTACAGCTCATCTCATTTTTTGAGGTTTATTTTTAACCAAGTACGGCTTGGAATAGCTCTCATCCTGAAATGGAAATTTGGGATGAACACAATGGGAACTTGGCTCCGTCACCATCACCCCCAGGGGGAATAAGTGACTCATGTAACCTCAACAGAAACGACTGCAGCCACACTAAAAGGAAGAAGGGAGGGGCGAAGGGACGTGGAACGGAGGAAATGTGAATCAAACAACAAAAACACAGATTAATGCCAGCACTTGTGCATATCCAAACATCACACGCTGCATGTAAATCTTTGATCTTGCTTTTTTTCTCTTTTTCTTTTCTGACTTATGCAACTGTCTTTCCTTGGAGTGATGAAAAGCACATGGCCTTTGCTTACATGTTCCCATTATAAAGCAATAACTTCCAAGCAGGACTCGCAGGCCTAATCCAAATCTAGCCGAGGAGCTGGGCCATTTATCAAACGGTTTCATCCAAAAGGGTTTTCAGCGGCTGGAGAAAGTGCAAATATATCCTTCTGTAAACACACACCGCTGTCCGCTCTGTTTATATCCAATCAGGAGGTAGAAATGTAGCACAGGAGAAACATATCGGTGTATTGGTAACAGACCAATGCTTGAAATGGCAAGTTTAACCCTCCTGTTGTCCTCATTTACAGGCACCAAAACATATTGTTTCCTTGTCTGAAAAAATTCTAAAAATTCAGCAAAAAAATTCCCCAAATTTCTCAAAATTTGCAAAACCCTCAAGAAGAAAAACTCCAATAATTCCTTAAAAGTCTCCCTTAAAAATTTTATTTAAAAAAAAAATCCTCCAAAGTTGGCAAGAATAATCTTGTAAATATTTTCAAAAAAATTGTAAAAATAAAAATATCTAAAGTGATTCCATATATATCAGTAAAACTTCTAATATTTTCTTTAAGAACATTCCTAAAAAAAAATCCACCAAAATCCAGCAAAATTCGCTGGATTTTGGTAGATTTTTTTTAGGAATGTTCTTAAGAAACATTTTTAACATTTCTTTTTTTCCACCAAAAAATGTTCAAAGATTTCCTCAAAATGTTGAAAATGTGGACATCAGAAGTTTCACTGTGAACATTTTTTCCCCCCACATTTTCAAACTTTAAGACGGCTCAATTTTGACCCGCAGGACGACACGAGGGTTACAAGGGGCATTTGTTGGTTTATCACCACAAGGGGGCGCTAAAACCAGCTGAGAAAACAACATATACAAACAAGAAGAACGATATCAGGTTCTGTTTATGAGCAGATTCCAGTATTTTCAGACGAATTCTGTTAAAAAATGCCCACAAATCAGCAGGTTTTATTGGCCATGTCTCCCAAAAATACAACGTAGCTTCATTCTCAATGATGTTTTGACGGAAACAACAGAACAAAAACATGTTTCAAATCGACATATCTTTAGCACGGCTTTCTTCAGCCAACCAATCAGATGTTGCATTAGATGGGGTGGGACCTGTTGCCCTTGTGACCCAGAAAATGGAAAAATAAGTTGCGAAAGAGTCATATCTCAACCCAAACCTTAACATTTTCCAAAGTCTAACCACATAATTTTGGTTCCTAAATTGGTGTCAGAAAAATTCTCTGTCTTCTCCAAATTAATTCTCCAAGCCGTCTCTCAAGTCAGAGCAAAGTTTTACTTGCGCAAGGAGTCACTTGAACAGAACACAGTCTGAATGAGTGACTGATAATATAAAGAAACAGTTCAGCTTTTATACAGGCACATAAACAAGTTGCAGTGGTATTATCAGTTTCTGAGCAGCCAGTTTCAACCGGCTGCTTGCAAAACCAACTCGTTATATTTTCATGGCCAAAGTTAATCATGGAAATTTACTGGGTGGATTTGGTTATATGAGTTCAGTCACACAGTAGTTTGAAATCATAAAGAGCACTGAATGAATTTTCTAACATTAACCAAATAGAAAGTTTAATTGTGTGGGAATTTAATTTTAGGGAAACAAGGTTGGTTTTGGTTCAGTTGATAGATGTTTTTTTTCGGAAATTGATGGAGAAAAATACGACTTCATATGAATTCTAATCCTGCTGAATGTCTAATAGTTTCCTCAAGTTGCCCAAAAGTCAATAAACACATGGTTAAGTAAGGATTCAATCTCAAAAATCCAAACTACATCACTGCACCGAGCAATTTCAAGTCACTTGTTTTTTGCAATCAGTATCTTGTTCGTTCTACATGAGATGAATCTATATGCATCAACATATGGTGCCAGTTTCCAGCTACATGTCACATCTTTCCCATTATGCATCCGTTTGATCCATTGGAATATATAAAATATTAATAAGTGCAGCTTTAAATCATCAGCAGGGAGATCACGTCTGGGTTCGTCAGTCTTAGAGATTTAAGTTAGACAAAAAGGAAATGAAATTCCAACTTAGTTGTCAATCTTTTGAATCCCTTTACAATCTTTACAAGCAAATGCAGTTTCCACTTTGTCCACAATTCCTCTACCACAACAAGACTCAGAGCTAAACGAGCCCCATGTGCTGCATCCCATCCACTTCCCAGATCATTTAAGAAAGAACTCGACTGATAAACATCTAAGATCCTATGTGGTGAAAACAAAGCAAAAAGCCCTCTTGAGATATTTCCACCTCCAAGCTGGCCAAATTGCAAAACAAGCAGCAGGACCAGAGGAGAAAAGGCCCCTTATATAGTCAGAACAAACTCATCCTCTGGCTCAGGTGGCCAACAACCAGCGATCTGAACCTCTCCAAAGCTTGCTGATAAGCCACCAGAACAGACGAATTCAGAAGCTTAGAGGGAAAAAATGCCAAGAATTGTAAGCTCGGCGGAGGGAAAACACCGGATGAGGTGAAGAACCCTGACGTTTATGTGTGATGAGTTGCGTAAGAGAGAAAGAATCTGATGTTGGGGAAAAAAGGCGAAAAAGAAACCAAAAGCACAGAGGATAGAGAACGAGAAACTGACCAGTCCACAAGCCAAACTCTCCCCCGTGATGCGGCTAATCACAGTAGTCCACTCTTTGAAGGAGGGAGGTCAAAGAGTGACGATTTCCCGGCTTTGCCTTTTCTCAACCTTCCGTCCCCAAGTTTGTGGATCTGGCTAGGATTCAGCCCACAAGTCCCACGACCTCACTGGGACTGGTGCTGTGTGACGCGAGGCTGTGGGATCTAGGCCGACTGCACATTTCTTTTCTTTCTTTTTTTTTTTCCAAAGTGACGGCATGTGTTTATTTACGTTAGCTTCTGTGGGCGGCAGTGGTAACACGTGAAAAACCATCCAAGAGGAGGGGGGTGTCAAAGCGTGAGGGTTGACATGCTGCAGCCCGGCACTGGTTTCATGGAGCCGAGGGGAAACAGTTGGGACAGTAGTCCTGTTAAGTTTTTCTTTAAATGCCAGCACCACTTTTCTTTCAAAGTCCCTCTCAGAAGGAAGTACAGTCAGATTGTTCCACTATGTAGTCGATTCACTGCCTCACCACAGATTGTCGCACAACTCCACCTTGAAAAAGCACAACACTCTGCTTCCTTCATCACTCACACACAGCGGGGATAAATGTGGTTGTGGTCTGTCTAAACCAGCAGCCTCCCCCCTTCACCCCCCACCCGCCACCCCCGTCCTCACCCGAGCATTGTACTCACCCCATGGCGGTGGAAAAGAAGTCCTTCTGGCTTTGCTGAGTAAACCCCCGACATACACTCACATGCACTGATGGAGTCTACCAAAGGGGGTTTCCTCTGCTGCTTTCTGCCCCCACCGTTCACTGTTTTCTCCCCCACCCCACCACACCACCCGCCCTTCTTCCACTCCAGCGGTGTCCTTTTTAGGAACTGGAGGAAGAAAAGAGAAGAGAAAAAACACAAGAATTAAAAAAGAGTGTTAGAAAGGCAGGGATGGGATCATAGCAGTTTGCTCCCAGTATCCCACAGCAGGGACCTTGTCAGCCTCCGGCGACACACCACCATCCCCTCCAATCATCCCTCTGTTTTCCTCACCCTTCTCCTCCCCCTCCTCCAGCTCTCCAGAGACTGTGCAGACTGTCTGCACCAGGATTCCTATCTTTCCCCACTTATTCCTGTGACAAGATCTCTGATATTTGTGTGACTCTGCCATTTATTTTCCTTTTGTTGCCGCTTTTTTTTTCCAAGTTGAAGAAGAAGGATGTGACAGAGTAGAGCAGATTAGCCCAAATTCAGGGATCACCGTGCTCACCTCACATCCCAGGTGTATAACAGTCTTAAATTAGATGTCTAGACTGAAAACAAGTAGCAATCTGGTGGCCTACCCCCAGGGCCGCGATGGAAAACAACAACAGTTCAACTGGGAATAGTTATCTGAAAGTTTTCCGAAGCTATCGAGGTAAATTCAGCCTTAAAAAGCCACATGCTCCACTCAGTTTTGTAAAGAAATGCTGTTCAACTAGACAAGTAATGGCTTTCAGGTGTAGGTTTTGAGGGTACATAGCAGACGTAGCAGAATGTGAAACAGCCAACATCAGCTTGTAGCTTGGTTGCTAACGGGACAATAAGTTTGCACAGGTTCTTTAACCCTCCTGTTGTCCTCATTTACAGGCACCAAAAAATATTGTTTCCTTGTCTGAAAAAAATCCAAAAATTCAGCAAAAAAATCCCCAAATTTCTGAAAATTTGCAAAACCTTCAGGAAGAAAATTCCAATAATTCCTTAAATGTTTTGTTTTAAAAATATACCCCAAATCTGGCAAGAAAATTCTTGTAAATATTTTCAAAAAATGAGTAAAAATCTTCAAAAAAAAATCCTAAAAATATCCAAAGTGATTCCATATATATCAGTAAAACTTCTAATATTTTCTTTAAGAACATTCCTAAAAAAAAATCAACCAAAATCCAGCGAAATTCGCTGGATTTTGGTAGATTTTTTTTAGGAATGTTCTTAAGAAACATTTTTAACATTTTTTTCCACCAAAAAATGTTCACAGATTTCCTCAAAATGTTGAAAATGTGGAGATCAGAAGTTTTACTGTGAAAATATATTTTTTTCCCACATTTTCAAACTTTAAACCGGGTCAATTTTGACCCACAGGATGACACGAGGGTTAAAACATTGATACAGTCAAATGCTACCTCAGAACTGTCTACAAACTTGATTTTGACTCCAAAGTTCTCCATTTTGGACACATTCTTGGCAATCCTTTCTGTCAGATGTTCGCATTAGTTTGCTATATTCACTTAGCAGAGTTCACTAACTTTGACTCAATTAGCCCAAACCTACTTAGTCATTGCAAGTATGTCTACTTAGTGCACCAATTCCAGCATAATTATCCATCCATCCATCCATCTATTCATCCATCTATTCATCCATCCATCCAACCTCTTCTGCTTATCCAGGGTTGGGTCGTGGTGGCAGCAGGCTAAGCAGGTCATTCCAGACGTCCCTATCCCCAGCAGCATTTTCCAGTTCCTACTGGAGTATCTCATGCTGTTCCAAGGTCAGATGAGATATATAATCCCTCCACTGAGTTCTGGGTTTACCCTGGGGTCTCCTCCCAGTTGGATATGTGCGGAAAACCTCCATAAGGATGGTATCCTAGAGGCATCCTAACCTGAACCACCTCAGCTGGCTAGTTCCACACTCTGCCACGATGATGAGTCTGTAACCCCCCTGGCCCGGCAGGTGTCAGGTGGGGTGTCTTTATAAATCCTGTAAGTGTAAACAAAGAGACACACATTTTAGCATCCATTCAGCTCAGCAGCAGGATTTATTCTGCTTTCTTCAACAAAGAAATAATGACACAAAATATTCTATTAATTTGGAAATTACTCAATAATACCAACTGTATAGACAGTATCCTGAATCTGACATAAACAATTGTGGGCTTCAGAAAACAAATGCAAAACATTTCTCCATGCAAATTGTCACTGTCACTTACATATTCTTTCACTCCAAATTACGCATGAAACAACATTTAAGCTAACGGTGTCAAACTTTACTGATTCTGTGTTAGCAACTTACTTAGCTTACTAGCAACAGGTCCGCTAGCCTAGCATGGTCGCGTGCGACAAAACAGCGATGTCTCTACCCATAACTTCGACAAAACTCGACTCTAAACATTGCACATTACATCCAAGAATTCACAACACAATATGCCCCTATTCTGGGGTACATGCGTATGGTTTTGAGGAATATAAACCCACCTGTATGTATAAACAAAGAGACACACGTTTTAGCTTCCATTCAGCTCGGCGGCAGGATTCATTCTGCAGCAAGTGCCTCAAGGCGGTTTTCTGCTCCTCTCTGGCACTATGCGCCATCTAGTGACCTGTTTGAAAATTGCTTTGACACAGAAATCACGAATACGCCATGAAATTAGTTTTGTTTTTTTAACATACTTAAACACAATGAAATAGCTTTTTAAAAAAAATCTACATAGGGGTATCAGTTTTTAAAAGCAGTTTTAACATAACTTATTTTTAGCAATTAGCTGTATCAGTCTCAATGGCTTTTTAATCTTTTCTTATGACCTATTTAACCTTTTAACTGTATTCCCATTCATCTCTAAAATAAACATTTTTAACCCTTTACAAGTCCATAAAGAAAGATGAGGTGTCAGAAGCTTGAGATACTCTAACTCAACTCCAGTTTACCTGTTTACATGTTAGGCTGCAAACCACCAACTATTTTAAATACTGGCGTGACTGTCTTTATGCATATGATACCGAAATACACCTTCCAGTGAAACCTGCTGATCTTGGCTGCTTCAGGTGCTTGCTGAATGGAAGAAGTTTAAAAATTGGCTGAGTACAAGATTCTCCAAGCTAAATGAGTGAGCTAAAGTGTGCTAATCTTTGGACCTTTAGACTCCTGCAACATCTCAATGCAAGTCGACTACCAATTCATTAAACAATTCTAGGCGAAAGGGGCGGAAATGTCAATTGGTTGGTCCACCACTTTTCAGAAATACTGCACAACTGGATAAATATTGAATGGGCTGGCTCTAAACATTTGAAAGACTTTCATGGTCTCCAGAGGATGAATCTGAATGACTTTGTCCACAGACGTTTCACTTCGAATTTCTGTCAGAACACTTGGTTGGACAATAGTCAGAATGAGACATGCAGAACAAAGCAATAAAGAAAAAAAGCTTGTATTTCACTGTTTTGCCTCATAGAACCATGCATCACATATGATTAGTTAAATAACTCTCAAAAGTTTAAAAAACAAGCTTCTGGTTTGGAAAAATTGTGTAAATTTTGATCATTTTTAAGACAAAATTGACATCCAGTGATGCAAAGATTTAATATTCTTGCTTTTCCTATCCACGTACAACTAAGTAGAAAGGTTTTACTATTTCATGAACTGCTGTAAAGGTAGCAGCCAATCAGTTAATTAGTCTTTTATTACTGCTTTGTTGTGATTTATACATCAAATAACGTGTGGTTCAGTCTCACATGTTCAGTACATATCATATAAAAGTCTGAATGACAGGACACTGTCACTTTAACCGACCAATGACGCAGCAATGTTTCGTATCCAGGGTGTGAAAAGCTGTATTGTGTGTGTCTGTCCAGCAGGTGTGTGTGTGGCCACCTGCTGTGATAGGTGTCTTTGTTCTCAGTAGATTAAAGCAGCTGAAAAAACCCTCTTTGCTTCAAAAGGTCAGTGCAGGTTCAGACAGGAAACACTTACAGAAAGGATGGAAATAGAATCGACAACCGCCTCTTTCAGCTCGGATCCTTTCAGCTCAGATCCTTTCTCTCTTTTGACAAAACACAGTTTTAGTTCAGATGGAATAAAACAGCGGCCTCTTTGACAGCCTCTACAGAGGAGCTTGTATAGTAACCTGTTTTAGACGCTAAAGGTGTGTTCGGTTATTTGAAGCGTCCTTTAGTATGAGATCAACAACAAAAGAAGCTGTTAGCAAAAAAGAAGTTCAGTATTTTGCGAAAAAAACAAACATAACATTATTCTTGTATACTCACTCTGTGCAGGAGTGGTATCAGTTGTACATTTAAAACAAGTCCTGGAATCTTTAGGCTTCTAGCAACTAATCGTCAGGAGATTGACAATGTCTGAACCACTTTTCATGGCAATCGATCCAATAGTTGTTGAGATATTTTATCCAAACTCATGATATTGTCACTCTAAAGTGACATAAGGAGATGTATCCTCAGGGTACCACACATTACTGTACACATTTTACAGCAGTCTGACCAATACTGAAGTGAACACTATGTAAATGGCGGTCCATTTACAATGACTTTGCTCACCAGTGACAGCTTTTTAACCCTCGTGTCGTCATGTGGATAAAAATTGACCTGTTTTAAAGTTTGAAAATATGGAGAAAAAAAATTGCAGTGAAACCTCTGATGTCCACATTTGCAACAATTTTGAGAAATCTTTGAACATTTTTGGGTGGAAAAAGAAATGTTAAAAATGTTTCTTAAGAACATTCACGTAAAAATCAACCAAAATCCAGCGAAATTCGCTAGATTTTGGTTGATTTTTTTGTGAATGTTCTTAAAGAAAATATTCGAAGTTTTACTGATATATATGGAATCACTTTAGATATTTTTAGGATTTTTTTGGAAGATTTTTACTCATTTTTTGAAAATATATACAAGAACTTTCTTGCCAAATCTGGGGGATTTTTTTCCAATAAAACTTTAAAGGAAAACTTTTAAGGAATTATTGGACTTTATTCCAATATTTTCTTCCAGAAGGTTTTGCAAATTTTCAGAAATTTGGGGATTTTTTTTTGCTGAATTTCTTGATTTTTTTTCAGACAAGGAAACAGTATTTTTTGGTGCCCATAAATGAGGACAACAGGAGGGTTAATCAAACATTTTTTGAAATATATCCAAACTTCCTTAATAAATTGGTATAAAATTGGTTACAGATATTCATGAATCCCCTACTTGCATCGCTGCAGACATCCTTTATTGAAGAAAAGGGCGACTTCATGTATATTTGATGATTTAAGCTTGCCTCTGCTCATTAGAAACATCTGATATGAGAAGAAATATTGTTTTATGCCATTACGTTCCAAATTAGCAGAAGACAGACCATGGTTTTTAGAGTGTGTATGCAGCCCACACATCTTTTCATCTCCGTGAACACAACCCCAGCCCTGCCGTGGCCTTTCATTCCATTTACCTGCACGATTACCTTCCACTTTGCTCCACTGTTTTGATGTGCGAATATAAAATACATGGAAGCCGAGGGGGGAAAAGGCTCCATTCTTCCACATTTATCGTATATCTAATTAGATTTTTCTTTCCTTTTTTTCCCACCTCATTTCCATTTCACTGAGAGGAAGACTGTCAGATACACATCTGTCTCTGCTTAGCATTTGATTCACACATCAGTGCTTCTTTAAAACGCTCTGCTGGCCTTTCGCCTCTGTCTGCTTGAATTTCCTGCTTTTGTTTCCTGCCTGATTTTTTCCCCTCCTCTTGATTTCTTGGTGGAATTCATGACTTGCATGGTTTCACAAAAACTTATCTGAGTAGGAGTTCTAATTTGACTCCGTTTGGTCCCTAGACGATTGTTTTTTAAAGGTGTATTAACAGACTTTTGGCCACTAGAGGGCAGAAGAAGCTAAAAATACGAATAAGTATCCACCATCTGTACACCCAGATACCCTTTGGTTATTTCTCAAACTTAATTTCTTGCTTTCTTCTCCCATTATCAACTCACACAATGCATTAAATCTCACATTTGAAGTACATTTGAAGTATTAATACCAAGAGTCCAGTGCATTCTCCATATGTGTCAAACTCTTGTCTCGTAGGGGTGTAGCAGTACATTTTTTTCACTTGCTATTAAATATCCTTTGTTTTTTACATCCTGTGAGCAAAACAGTTCCTATCAGAAGTGCATTTATGTTGACATACTTGTGTTTTCAAGACCAAATTGGAATATTTTGTCAGTTTTGATGTCAGGTTTGAAGTTCCAGAGACAAGGCCACAGATATTCCAAAGTGGGCACTACACTGGCTGCATGATTAATTATTTTTCCTGTTTTTTTGTGTTAACTAGGTGGTGATTAGCCTAGCTTAGCATAAAGAGAACTGATTCTTGTCACTGCTCTCCATGCTAAGAAAGCGACCCAACTTCCTGTTAAAAAACACCATTGGTTTTACTTTGAGTAGCCTAAAGATTATCATCAACATGTAGGTTTAAAACTTTGGAGACAGCCACTCAAGGCATTTGCTGCTAATTGCCTCCCGCCTCCAGCTGCAGACGGTACACAACGTGTAGGCAGACTGTATGAGCTCTGGGCTACCTGCTGAGTTAAACAATGTGCTGCCTGCAGAGAGATGGGAGCCGAGAAAGGCTGTAACCCCAGGAGCACCGCTAACGCTCATCTCTGCAGTCCTGGTCTTCGTCTTAATTTAAACCTATGATGGGAAAAAGAGGAGAAGAGGCAGTGAAAGCACCATCTAGATAATGTGACAATGCACAGTGCAGTAAAAGGAAACAGTAGGACAGTGATGTGTTTTGGTGTTGTGCCCCAACACTTCACTGGGAGGTTGAATTTGAGTTTTATTCAAGCATATCAGTGCACATATAATCTTGTAGACATTATTACTGAGGAAATTTTTTTTAAAAATATTCCTTCAAGCTTCAGTTCAGACCCACTGTGCTCCAGTACAACAGAAAGTGCAAAGTTCACGATTAAGGGTTGATGGTGTACGCACTTAGCTGATCTGTTGAAGGCCCTTATTGTAATTCAAGTCCTAGATTTCTTCCATGTAAAAGAAAGAGGAGTTTTAGGGAGTCCAGGGCAGCAACACACTGAGATAATACAGCATCAAAGTATTGCATGACAAAACAAAACAAAAAGCGGAAAATCAGTTTGGCGTGCAAGAATGTTGGAAAAAACACTTAACCTCTTGACCTGTCAGGAGTCTTGGTGTCCAAAAATAAAGAAACCAGTCATTTTTTGCCTGCAGAGAATCATACCGTGAAGAGTTCATGCAGGCGTCAAAATAAAAGTGTAAAATCGCTCAGTCACTGTATATATCCACAGTGAGGGGGAAGAGTTCCTGTGTCTGGTTGCCTTCACTGCTCAGGCTGGGTAAACATCACTGAAAGCAGCAGTGTGCGACTCATGAAGGATCTGTCTTTCCCCCCATCATCACCATAAACATATACAGTACAGTACATGATTCTGGCAGGATGTGCTGTTTGCCCATCTATCTGGTTTATAAGAACTGAATGTCTGGTACAAATGGTTCCCTGGGGAACATGAACCTCTAAAATCTCCTGTACTCCAAGTGTTGAGGGATAACGAGGCAGCAGCCTAAACAATACTGCCATCAGGTGGCAGAAGCTAGACTCACTGTAGAGCAGAATTCAACACTACGTAGTGTGTGCTGCTTTTGGCTCACGTTTTGTGGTCAGGTTAGATTTCAGCATGTCAAAATCAAGAGTTCTGAAGACATTTTCGATGACATCTGGAATACAACTCACGAGAAGAAGAAAAACTAAAGGAAAAAGCCGTCAAACCAGAGCAGAGAAAATGGATCCTGAAGGTTTTGGAGCTGTACTCTGTCTGCTGGGCATTTTTTCAGAAGAGACACAAAAGCAGCATTAAGGTGTTTTGGTTCTCGGTTGTGTTGAAGGAAACCTGACTTAAGGCCTGATAAACTACTCCCTGTTCTGTTAAAGTGGGCAGAAACACCTGCCACGACCTGTAAAATTACACTTTAGAGCCCTTGAATAAATAAATACATAACACATTTGGGTAAAAATCAACTTTTGTACATTGTAAACATACATGTCCATATGAAATTTCTTATATGCCAGAAGATTGATAAGTTGTAAGTTGTTGTATTTCATATCTGCTCATAGAACTGGAGTTACGTTTAGTGACCACTATGTGTTGTGGTGTTGACACACTCCAAGTTAGCGTCAAATCTAATAAATATCCCTCATATGTAGATTCCTGCAGCTTGTTTTGTTGCCCCCAGATGGCCAAGAGGGTAATTTAACACAAAAAAATGTTCAAGTTCAGTTCAAATACAAAGCCAACAACTTAAAAAGTAGAGTTGACAGCCATCATAAAGGGGCTTTGTACCGATTAAAGCCACCATCTAAAAAGTAAACAGCAGCTTTGACTGTCAGTTCACCATTTAATGAAAATCCAATGCAAATTCTTACTAGATATGTGATTTTTATTCTCTCACAACACTGTTAACGTCAACCAGTGGGCTCGAAACTCTAAAGAATTACCCGTTGCTTGGGGCCACACAGCTGACGAGACTGTTGACGTTACGTAGACTGAGCAGTCGACTTCTTGCCTCTGCGAGCTGCTCCAGACTTCCTCTTCCCTTTAGGCTTAAAGGAGGGACGATGGAGCATAATTTTCCCTCCTTTCTTGGCTTTGGGCCAAAAACTGTTGAGCAAAACACAGACAGACAAGAAGTTAAGATGTTAAATCCAACTGGCACGGTGGAAAGTCTGAACCTCTCGGGGCTTTTCTCACCTGTTGATCCTGTGCGAGTCTTTCAGAGGGCAGGATTTGCGTTTGTGCTTCAGGCTGCCGCAGTTGAAACAGCCTTCCTTTCCTTCACCACAGGGGTGGTCCGGGAGGGCACAGCGGCCGCAGGACTGGCAGTGTTTCCACGCTTTAACGACGAAATTGAAATAAATTCACTCATTAACTCTAAACAAAAACACCTAACATGCCTAAACGTCTGATTTACGTACACGGTTTCACACATTTCCCACACGTTGAGCAGTGCTTCCATTCACGGCCGTCCTGGAGACACGGGGAGAAAACACAAGCTGTAGCATATACACAGGATTTAATGGACTGACTTTTAAAATAAAACGGATGAGTAGCAGTTTCATACCTTGGATGGGCAGAGGTTGCATTTAGCACAGTGTTTATTCAGGGACCAAACGTATCTGTCACATACAGAGCAGAATCTAACAGGACAAAGAGAAATTACCTTTAAACACAACTTCACACGATCAGAAACAAAACATACAGGTACATTACAAGCCTTTCATCTGCTTTTATGTGTATTTTCATAAATGTATGCATAAAAACTAATCAGACACATTCATGATCAGTATAAAACACCAAGAGACACCATAAACTGAACACTCTGCTCTCTAGGGAACTAAATGTAATTTAGTGTTTTTGTACTCATGGTGACTGTTTACGCCAGTTCATGTGAGATGAGTCGAAATCTGCAGTTGCGTCGCAGTTTAAAGACGACACAGTGAGTAAACACAGATAAACAGTGAGTGCTTTTGTACCTGTATCCCTCCTCTTTGGGCAGGACGACGTCTCTGGGTGAAATGTTGGTGAAGAGCCTGACAGGAGACTGCTTCCTGCCCGTCTTCCCATGTTTATACAGAGCATGGTTGTCATAGTCCACCTGGTTAGAAGTAAACCCAGATTTTAATTTGACTACATGGTTACAGTCTATTATAATTTCTCATGTGGATAAAAATGAGCCTGAAAGAAAAACATTGCCTGGAGTTACTCGGAAGTCTAATACTAGAAAGTCACAGTCAGGTTGCAGCATTAATGTGTGAGTCACTGTGCTGCAACTCTAAACCACATGTACCAAACTAGGTTTATATTACTGGTAGGTTTGAGGTGACTTTGGGTGCTTCTATAGAAAACAATGTGACCTCTCAGCTTTAACTATCACCCCCAAATCACATGGCTAATGGCCCATTAACAACCCAAAACTCATATACTTGGAGGCCTTACTGGCTGCCAGGTCAGGGGTTACCCAAGGTTTACTGTTGGTTAGTGGCTCCTTGTACTTTGATTTAATGTCCAGTTTTGTGCACATGGCAAATATCCTGCAAGGATACCATTACTGAATGAAGACACAGGGAAATGAAGGTAAAAGTGAGCTACAATTAGGGCTGCAGCTGTCTATTATTTTAGTAAACGAGTATTCTATCAATTATTCGGGCGATTAATCGAGTAATTGGATTTTGCGCTTGGCATGCGTGCTACAGCATCAAAAGCAGAAGTGAGTGCGCTGTGCAACAGAAATAACCGTCCTGGCAGAACATGGGTGGACATCTGTGGTGTAATGTACATATATAGTACAGTACAGGGGTATTCAACTAAAACTCAAAGCCATGGGAACCCCACATGTATTTAGTTGGTGATGCAGAAATCATAAATATGTTTTTTTTTTTTATGTTTGGTCCATTTAAACAGCTGCTACTGCTGCTGATATAACACATATAAGAAAATTGATCACTAGCACTGATTTCATTCATTATGACAGTGTCAGACCTGCATGCACTTCAATACAATATGTTTGAACATATGAAGTTTGATAGTTTTAATGTGCAGCTGTCTGCTAGAAATAATCAGCTACATTTATCGGTAAAATAAATATATTAATGCATGTTTAATAGTTTTCTACCAGCATTCCTGTCTTACATCATGTCCAGTAGCAGCTTTGTACCGTCATATTTTTTTATGTTCCTCTTTGTTCTTCATTAAAACAACCCGATCGGTTCATTTTGTGTGGAAAACGAGTTAAATGATGCGTTAAACGCTCCCGTTTATGTGACGAGTTTGAAGCAGAAAGTCTGAGCTCAAAAAGAAAGTTGAAAACCACCTTCATGCCTGTTAACTCTGACTGAGGTTTTAATTGTTGCCGACTCACACAAAGAAAGCCCAGCTGTCTTAAACTGCCTTTGTAGTCCAGTGTCTGATCTGATAAATGCTGCACACACTTGAAAAGCTGCGCTAGTTGAAATAAAGGCATCCCGTCAAATTTAAAATCCCCTTATAATTTGTTGATTATAGGTCCGGGTCCGTATAGAATGAAGTCTGGGTCCGGAAGCCTGGTACCTGGTAGTCCAACATGGTCAATGAAGGGAGACCCTCCTGGATGCGAGGCTCAAAGAAGTACGGGAAAATCCACATCACGGGCAGTTCAACGTCAGAACTGTCTGCACACACAAACACATGCTTGTTAGCCTTGAAGAACGAATTTAGAGTTCTTAATTGAAACTATACTAAAGCTAGAAGAAACATCAAAGCCCGCACTGATCAACGTTTTATATTAACTGCACTTAAAACTACTTTGCATAGAATGAAAGGACAAAACACACCAAGAAAGTCATCACCAATTCTGCATGTGTCGTTAGCTTTGCTGAGCTCTTTAGTCTTTTAGCTCATTGTTTGGTTTTACAACCTCCACACTCTATTCTTTTGGTTTAGACTTCTTCAGAATTAGTAGCAGGTCTTCAGTCGCTATCCCCTACATTCTTACCACCATTTCACAGAATGTTTTTTCCAATTTTGCAAACATTATGGAGTATTTAACAGCTAAAGAGCCAGATACTTTACTCTGGAGTTGATGGAGACCAAAAACAGCTAAAAAGAGGTTGAACTTATGATTTGTTTTCAAGAGGTTAGTATAAGGTGAACACTCATGCTAATGCTCCTCTTCTAGATTAAGCTAATATTAGTCTAATCAATAAATTAGTCCAACTTTAAATTCTTGATGTTGAGGATGTCTTCTTTAATGCCCCTAACTGCGTTCATGTGCATTTGTTTTTAAGTTGCCTCACTGCAAATCAACCACAATCACTACTTGATACAGCTGGGAACTGAACAAAACATGGCATTTCTCCACTGTTACACTGACCAGAGCTCTTTAGCGTCTTCCAGGTCTGAGCTATCAGAGAGAAACTGTGGGCCAGAGGCTTCACCAGGCCGCCGAACGGAGGGTCAGCCACCATCACCACCTTCTCCCCATCGGACTCTCTGAGGAAAGCCTTCAGGACGGCGCTGGAGGCCTGAAAAGAAATAAAACTTTGCCGTATAAATGTGAAAATGGAAAACCTTATCATACAAAGGGCTGAAACATATATGGTCACATTTTTGTTGTTAAATAGAAAAGCAAAGTCAGTTGCAGAGCTGCACAATTAATGGAAAAACAAGCACCACCAAGAATTAAATGAACATGATGCATTGTAATATGGATGTTTAAAATGTTCCACTCATAGAAAACCCCACTTATAGATAACATTTCATGCAGATAAAATCTCAATTTGGGTAAATCTGATGTTAGAACACCTTATTTCACTCTTTTCAGAGTAGTTTTTGATCACACACCTGAATTGGGAGACTAGAGGCTTCTCTCTGCACAGCTGCCTAACGATGAGGTGTTTAGGGAACATAAGTAACCAGATATTCAGCAACTGACGCATTTTAGGTATAATTCTAGTTATACTTTGCCTCTAAGAGACTGAATCCATGTATATTTAAGTCTCATTTTGATGGAGATGCGTACAGATGCAGGAATATAGCACAACATGAAAGTTAAGGCAGTGCCGTTTATTTACATGTTAAAGTGCAATAAATATATTTTATTGACAAAATGAATAAATAATTGCTATCTCAATATTAATCAAAACTAATGTGAATGTCGTTTACAACACAAACTTGCAGCCCTTTCGATTGTGTGCAATATTTTTCCTGCATAAAGAACAAAAAAAGCACTCAGAGCGCAGTACTCTTTCTATGCTGCTCATTCCCCCATATGTCAGAAATGCAGCATTTGTTTATTAGTTATTGATGATCAGAAATCACAGCAATATAGAATGTGTCCATTTAATATAGATGCACCCACAAACCAAATGACCTTGCGCTGAGCACAGGCATGTGTTATGCATGTGTACGTTATGTACAAATACCGAATCACGTGACCTAAATATGTAGCAGGCGGCGGGCAATAATGGAACTCAGAAACACCCCCACAATTTAATCAGTTGTTCCTTGGATCATTTCCGACAGACAAGTCCTGATAAGTCCTCAGTAGTGGATTTGTAGTAGGATCACAATCAGCTGAAGCAGCGTTCACTTCTTGTTACAGTGATGCCGTGCTGCTATCTCTCAATGATACAGAATCTTTAACAAATCCATAGATCCAGACTATAAGCTGCATCACTGCCAAAATCTAATCACTGGGTCCTTGTGTCATTTCTGACCTTCCCTGAAAATTTCATCCAAATGTGTTAGTCTGTTTTTGAGTAATGTTGCACACAGACGGAATAACAGACGGACGGACAAACGTCTGAAGGCCATTCGAAGCAAAAAAATACATAAAATTATTTTGGTTTTCTATGCAGAAGCACCCCAGTCATTCAATAATTATGATTTTATTCAAGTCATGTGGTTGAAATTGCTGTATTTTAAAAAAAATACTGCAACAAAAATACAAAAAACTTAAATATTTCAATGCATTTTTTTCTCCTAATTGTGCAACACGAGTGGAAATGCAAATTACCTCTCCGCCAAAGAAGTGATTGTTGAACATGTTGTAATGACAGAACTCATCCTGACTGTAGAACTGGGCATATCTGAAACAGAAACAAACAGTTTTGTCTCTTAGAAGGCTGCGAGCAGTGGAGCAAGTTTTAACTTATCTGCAGTTCGCATCGAACCAGCAAACACTCGGAGGATCCTGAGGTTGTGTATCCAGGAGACAGTGAGGTGTGTGAAGCAGGCTGAAGCTTGCAGCACAAGAACACACCCTCCCAGCACTTCCAGCCTGCACATTCTTCACAGAAACAAACAGCAGAGACAGCACAGGGAGCTCAGGTAAGAACTATTTCAGAACATTATTTACTCATGTTTAGAGAATATAAATGAGTGTATCTGAGGAGGCATGATGATTAGGCAGAAAGGGGCAAAGCTTGTTCGGTTGTAAACAAGAAAGTGTTGGATTAGAGGAAAAAAACATGGTGTTTTGCACTCAAACTTGAAACAAAAACATTTAGAGAGTCATGTTTATTGCACTGCATCTGACTCTGATAGAAATAAGATCAAGTCCTGGACTCAGTTTATGCAAAAACCTTGCCATGAACAGACAGGTTTTTTAAAAAATCTTGAAGAACTGGTTCGTTCTGCAAACACAGCCAAAGCCAAAAACACACACAAAATGCTTCAGACGATGCAAAAAGAGACAATATCTCAGGCAGAAATGTAACATGTGTTTGCTGTTTTTGTCAGTCCTCATAAATGGAAGCTGAAGAGTCCCCATCTGTCGGAAATGGACGGTCAGCAGCAGGTCTGTCGGTGCAGAGTGATCTTGCAGCGCCCTCTGCAGGCATCGACAGTCTACTGCAGGATGGCTTCACTTCGCTGGACACAGGCAGTGACAGAGTCGTTGAGCCTTTCCCACGTTCTCCTAAACTACAGAGGAAGGTGGCCAAAGCTGCACAGCCCTCTCAGGTAAACACATGTAGTAGTGTATAGACTTAGACTACCGTTCTAAAGCTTGGGGTCACTTAGAAATGCCCTTATTTTGGAAAGAAAAGCAGTTTTCTCAAAGAAAATCACATTAAATGAATGTTCTATCTGGAAACGGATGATTTTTAATGGAATATTTGGGTCAATATATAACCGCGGGACTTTTTGTATCATAGTTGACATTTTTGCTGTTTTCAGGCCTAAAATCAACATGGCCGCCTATAACCAAACACCACATGACATTTTTACAGAAAGATTCTTCTAAATGTTACATAAACAATTGAGTGAAATTGAAATGACATCATATGGAGCAGGTCATGTGATCTGGAATTAACACACTTCCTAAAGAGGTGTTTTTGTAATGGGAACTTAGTGGAAAGTGATTTATCGGACACAGATCCAATTAATTTTCCATATAAAATTTGATATATTGCCAAAAAAGAAATATCTGTCATGATTATCTCAACCTTATAAAAAGAACACAATCAAACTATTTCTGAATCAGCTCATTTTATTAGTGTTTAGCTAATTAGAAAGTGGTTGTTATTAAATTCAGACGGTTATTTAGTTGACATTTTACTGATATCCAGTCAATTTTTTTTTAATTAATAAGTGATTGTTTCCATAATAAATAATTATGGAATTTGTAAAGACATGATCATAATGAACATAAAAATATATATTTTTTTACTTTTAATAAAAATGTATGCAGATATATCCCATGGACTTCAATAGTCTCTCAATTATACATCAACCCATCTCCATAGAGGTACAGAGGAACATTTCCAGCAACCATCACTCCTGTGTTCTAATGCTACATTGTGTTAGCTAATGGTGTTGAAAGGCTCATTGATGATTAGAAAACCCTTGTGCAGTTATGTTAGCACATGGATAAAAGTGTGAGTTTTCATGGAAAATAATGAAATTGTCTGGATGAACCCAAGCTTTTGAAAGATAATGTATATACACTGACAATGATTAAACTAAAGTGTACAGTACATGTGCTTTAGTTGTAACTTTTGCAGATGAAAACAAATACTATCATATGAAACACAAGACTACAAAAGTCTTTTTGTAGTTTTCTGAAGAACAGTAAAAGCTGCAACAGAGAAGTACGTCTTAAATATGAAGAATAAAACTGGCTTTGCTGCAATCAACCTTCCTGTAGACAAAATCTATCAGCAGCAACTATGACATCTGAGATCTAAAGTGTTTCATGATGCTGTTCTGTGCAGGAGCAGTTAACCAGACGTATGGAGGAGCTGCAGGCTGAGAAATCCAAGACTGAGGCTCATATCGAGTCACTGAAGAAACGCAAAGCAGATCTTTCTGTAAGTTTATAAGTACTTAAAACAGTCAACTAGTAGGACTGTGACTGTGTCTAAAATATCATTTCACTCCAAGAGGACCTCCGAGGTGATGAAGCAGCAGGTCCGAGAGCGCTTCGAGAACATGCGGCGTGTTCTGAAGCAGGATGAGCAGGTCGTCCTGGACTCTCTGGAGCTGGACCTGAAGCAGACCAGGACCAGGCTGGACCAGGTTCTGAAGAACTGGAAGCAGCACCAGGACCAGGTCAGCGAGAGCATCGGCAGCACCCAGAGAGCTCTGAGCAGGAGCCCCGAAGCAGAGGAAGACTGGAAGGTCTGATCACCCACTGACCAACACCACTGTGTAAAAATACACGACCTGGAGGTATTTTACTGCAGTTTAAACCAGTATTTCTCCTTGTGTCTCCTCTTTAGGGCTACTCTGAGAACCTGAGGTAAGACACTGCACCACTACAGCTGTACTTCACATCCGTCTGCCTCATTTTAATCTATGCAATCACTCTTTTAGTCCCAAGAAGTCGGACGCATCCGAGAGGGAAATCCAACTGAATAAAGACAGATTCGAGAGGCTTCTTAAAACCCTCTCCTCCATCTCCAAAAACCTGAAGGCCCAGCTACAGAGGAAGACTCTACTGTTGGGTAATAAGATCTTACATGATATTAATCTAAGGCGTTCGCTGGATGTGGAACCGAAATAGTACCAAAAAAAATCTAAATAACCACCGAAAAAGTGCATGTAATGAGACTCAAAATCAATTCTTTGGATCAATAACGGGGCAATCTGAGGATTATTATTTTAGTTTATTTAGCAAAAACACATCCAATCAAAAGATACTCAGTGACTTCCAGTTACTGTTGGCGGCTACCACAATCAGGCTCTATAATGTGAGATTTCTGCTGTATTTACATGTGAATCGCCTGAGCTGATCCAATATTCCCTGCTTAATTACTGAAGAGGAGTGTACTAAATGCTAAGCTAGCAGCCTCTTGTTGGTGCAGACTGACACTTTCAATGATCCAAATGACAAATGGAAGTTATATCAGCCGCTAATTAGTGGGAATTGATAAACTAAATCTGTGGTAAACCAAAATTAAACTTGACAAGGTAAGACACTGCCAAATTTCCATTTCCAGCAACCATCACTCCTGTGTCCTAATGCTACATTGTGTTAGCTAATGGTGTTGAAAGGCTCATTGATGATTAGAAAACCCTTTTGTAATTATGTTAGCACATGAGTTTTCATGGAAAATTGCCCGAGTGACCCCAGACTTTTGAACGTTAGGGTATAAATGCCTGAAAATGCAAGACACTATATTACATTGGTGCAAGAATGTAAACATACTGTGAATCCATTGATTCCTGCAGTAACAAGACGGCCATCCCTGTATAAACACTATCACTAAATCTCTACAAATTTGTTATCAAATCCAGCGAAATGATGTTTTTAAACTCTGTTCTGATTGTAAATTTGTGTTATGTTGCCAATAGGAGGCACATACAAAAACACAACATACATGTGTTATTGCAGTAACAAATGTGTTTATACTGATAATATGTAAAATACATTTCATTTCAGACTCCACTTCTACTGTGATTGACAGGCAGACTTGCCATTCCCATATCACAGTGACTTCAGAGGGGCGGGCCTTGTCTTTCTCCAGCTCCGCCCCCTCAGCTCCAGAACATCCTCTCCAGTTTGATAAGGTGTGCTGCGCTCTGGGCTCGTCTCCCATCTCGGCTGGTCAGAGTTACTGGGAGGTGGACGTGCGCTGCTGCTCGGCCTGGGCGGTGGGCGTGGCCTACGGCAGCCTGGAGAGGAAGGGGCGGGACAAGGGCGCCAAACTGGGCCGGAACCGCAACTCGTGGTGCGTTGAGTTCCGCCACGGGAACCTGTCCGCTTGGCACAACGATCGGAACGTGGCGTGTCAGGGCGTGGGGCAGGGTCCACTGGGGAGGGTGGGAGTGTGGGTGAATTACGATAAAGGTCAGCTGATGTTTTATGATGCTGAGAACATGGTCGTCCTGCAGAGGTTTTCGGCAGCCCTGACGCCGGTGTTCGACAGGGCTCATCACCAGTTCACTCAGCCTCTGTATCCGGCCATACGCTTCCTGAAACCACCACAGAACCAGATCTGGCCAAACCACCTGGAGTTCTGCCACCTCAGCTCCCCATGATGTAGTTTTACTCCAGAGACAACGATGTGGACTATCTAGTGACCTGATGTCACATTTAAGAAGCACCCAGACATCATCCGCAAACAGCTCAGATTAATAGTTTCGAAACATGAGCGCAAATACGTATCATACTTGGCTTCCTGTATTGCCATTTTGTCACTTTAATCGCTGAACAGAGCAATAAAAGGGTCTCTTCTGAATCCATCCTAGGTTCTTTCGAGGTTTAGATTCTTATCCGTCACTCAGTAGCATCAGAGAGACATCTGATTGGTCCCAACTTCATTCCACATCAGGACAACAAGCACAAAACCATCAGCCAAAATCATAAAGAGCGATCTGTAGTCACAAGAAGAATGTTCTGAACCCCACAGATCTCATCTTCATAGACTCCTTTCCATGAAGAGACAAAAGACTAAATTCATTCCAGCATGCTTGGAAGAAAACTATCTGCCGAATGCCTTGAAAAAAACGTGAATATCTAGTTTGCTTTTAGTGTCTTAATCGCATTCATAGTGCTTCATACGGAGCATTACATCCAAGCTACATAGTAGAAAACAGGATGTGACCTGACAACAACTATGACAAACGTACCTGAAGTCAATGTCCAGCAGCAGACTCTTCATTGGTTCATGTTTCTGCTCCAGGTTTCGCAGCTTGATCAGCTCCTGCAGTCTGACACAAATGCCAATAATCATCATAAATAACAAAAACATCAATAAATAAATGGTTTCCAAATGTTTAAAGTCAGTTATTCAACTCAAAATTGATCAATCAGAGTATGTTCATTGTATTTTATGACCATTAATCAAATAAAATGATTGAATAAATTGAGAAACATGTACTTTCTCTGAAATGTTATTGCTAATATTAAAAAAAAAACTGTCTCAGGAAACTGTGCACTGACCTTCAAATGAACTCAGTTTTCAAAGTTTTTAAAAGGACTTTTCTTGCTATTAAAAGTTTTTAGAAGTCATTGTTGGTTTTCTTGTATTTCTCAATCATCTCTGAAGGGAAATCTCTCACAGCTGGACAAAAACTCTGAGGATCACACATCTTACAGTCTTACTTTTAAGACTTTTAGGAGTTCAATTATGTTTTTCAGCTTTTGGAACTTAAAAAAATCCATTTTATTATGAAGAAAATTTAGAAGATCTCCAGAGAACTCCTGCCCTGTTCAGAGTTAGAGCTTAGTGTTCAGACAGAGATACAGCTGCTTCAGAATCTACTCAGACAACTTCACTTTCTACACATTTTGTGTTGTAATTTTACATGAATACAATTTGCATTTTATGCTATGAAGCTATACTTAATAACCTATAAAGACAAACTGAAAACACTGCTTTGGAAAGCTTTGCAAATTTATTAAGATCTATCATTTACTAGAGTATTCAGTCCCTTTGCTGTGATAGATCAAAGTGTGGTCTGGTTCATCTATTCTAGTTGCTTTAATTATCCTTAAACAGAGATTAGAAATGAAGATATCTGTGTGTATAAGATTCCAGAATCAACAGTGCGTGTCAGGACAAAAAAGGAAGCCCCTGTGTAGGCCTCCATAGATCAGAATGAAGGTAAAAAACCAGGCGTGTCAAAGTCATTCATTTGTCTCACAAAACATTAGACAAAAAAGTTACAAAGTGACAAAAAATGGAAAAACAACAAAAATGAAACAAAAAATTACATATATGACACAGACGAGACAAAAGAATGACAAAAATGAAAAAGAAAATGACAAAAAAAGAGAAACATAAGCGAGACAAAAAAACAAAAAAAAACCAACAAAAACAAATGCTCAAAACAACAAATAAAGCAAAACACAAAAATAAGACAAAAAACACAAGCGAGACAAAAAGGAAACACAAAACGACAAAAACGAGAAACAAAATGACAAAAACGAGAAACAAAACGACAAAAACATGAGACAAACGACAAGTCAGACAAAAAAGACAAAAAGCAACAAAAACAAGACAAAAACATCACAAAAATGAGACACAAAATGGCAAAAGAACAATGAGCAATCTAGGATTCAACGTTTCGATCAAAACAACTTGCCATGGTCTATAAATTATTTTAAATTTATAATTTCACTCATTTACAATTTACTGTTAATGTCTTCTCTGTAATTTTTACTCTTTGAGGACCGCTTTTGACCCGCGGGCAGCATGTTTGACAACCCTGTATAAAACCATTTCTAAACCTCTGACTGTTGCCAGGAACTCAGTGACAAAGCCCTAAATTAAGAGTTACAACCCTCATGTAAATGACAGTGTTTTAGTTGTAATAAATTTGCACTGGAGTCTTAAATCTACTGCAATAAAAGTTGAAGTTTTCTGGCACCACAGTAAGGTGTTGCTATGGCACATTAACTGTAAATGGATTTCTGAAATAACGAATATCCTGCCATGCGGAGAACATAAAGAGATGTAGCTGAACAGAGAGATGAGGTGTTTTGGCTAGAGGCAGCAACATCATAGCTGTTTGTCAAACTGAAGCCAAATAAAGAAGCCCTACTATACTTTAAACAGATCAGGTAAAACTCACCTGGGTGTTCCCACACACAGCACCTTCCTGTATCCCAGAGCAGCCAGGGTGTCCAGGAGGAAGTGTGCGCTGCGGTCGGTGAACAGGTACTGGGCGTTGCTCTTCTTGTTGTCCAGAGGACGGAGCAGCACGCTGGGCCTCCTCAGCTGAGCGGCGCTGACGGCGGTGGATCTGTGAGCAGAGTGAGCGCTGAGCTCTGCAGGCAGCAGGAGAACCTGGCAATCCTGACAGAACTTCTTCTCATCCAGAGGGAGGGAGGCGAACTTCCTAAACCTGAGGAGACAGGGTACAAGACAAGACAAAAGTCAGTCAATATGTACGCTTTTTAAATGAGGGTTTTGAAATGTTTTACATTACAATTAAGGCTGCACAAAAACAAAGGGAACCATTGGAAGTAGACGTAATTTATAGGTTATGATGCTGTGATTTTACTGGTCCGACCCACTTGAGATAAAATTGAGTTTGCATTTATGTGTATTGAAGGACTTTTCTCTATGAAACAAATCCAGCTTTTTCTTATTTTACAGCTTGCTGATGTATGACAGACATCCATCCTGGATGCAGCTGATTCCTCACCTGTTACAGTACTCCTGCTGGGTGAACGGAGGCTGCTTTGACTTGTTATCTGCCTCTCTGGCCAACAGTCTGGCCTCAGACACCTGAGAAGCAAGAAAATTAGAAGTAACTGTTATTTATGATCATATAAATGTCAGATATCTTGCTATAAGATATAAGTACTAATCAAGGAAGCCTACTTTATCATCTTCCCACTGGAAAAAGCTGCAGTCTTTTCTGTCTCGACAAGCAGAACAGGCATAAAACCTCCTGCCTTCCTTGCTTCCTTTGGCGACTTTCTCAAACAGCAACGTCGGACCTGGAGGAACACATGATGTGACGCAGTAAAAGGTGAGCCGAACTCCGTCTAAAAACACTCTAATTGATAACGAAAACGTCTGAAAGCTTCCACAAACATACAGAAAATTATTTTACGGAAAGAGGATGACATTAGCTGCAATTCGGCTTCAATATTAGGCCCACATGTCTCACACATATTGAGAACAGTTCTTTCGAAGCACACACAGCTAGCATTGCAAATTTTTTGTTGATAATTCGAAGGAATTCGAGTTGTTTTATGTCATATATGTTATCCCAGTTAATTAAAAGGCGTTAATTAACCGTACAATGCAATTAATAATCTTGTTTTTGTGAGAAAAAAGTGAGAAAAAACGAAAAGAAGCAAAGCAACTTTAAAAGAAGTGATTTTTGAAGGTAGTCTGGTGTCGCGCTGCTAGCTGCGTTTAAACTCACCGTGCGGACAACATGGCGCCGGTTTCCCGCCGTCTGGAAGAACAACTTCTATCCCAAAACTGTCGTCGTGTTCCTCAGTCACGTCCATGTCGCGACTTTTACCACAGGTAGTTGATTTTCCTTTAAAAATTTAACACGAGAGGAGCTCAGTGTGCGCAGTGGGAGCCATGCCGTTTTCAGTCGCGCAGATTTGGCGTCACACAGACCTGGTGTCGCACTAAATGCTCGTCAGCCATAAATCAAAACAGGGAAGTCTCAAAGCGCTCGTCTGGTAAAACTGCAATTATTCTCATGTTTATGCATTATTCTACCTACTCTGTGCGCTAGATTATAACTAATCCAGGTGTTTTATTGTTATTTAATGCAGCGAAATAGCTTTAAAAGGCCAGTTTAGCTCATATAATGCGGTTTTACACCTGCCAAACAGATTGTAGTGAATAAACTGTGATTGTAATGCTGTTTGTCCATAAAAATGAGCAAATTTCAATCATAATGGCTGTATTTTAAAGATTACAGCTCATAATATAATTGTAAAATAGACAATTTATTTGATTAATATGAGACATGCCAAACAGAAAAGGCCTAAACATTAAAAACAATTCAATGATATTGCCCATAACAATCCTAAATATAGACCTGATTACAACAAAAAACCCCAAACATTTTACTGGTAACAATGATTCGAATACAAGGAATGTTAAAGTTCTACTAAGGCACACTGTCGTCACAGACATAAAGCTCAGTATATTTGCAGTTTATGACAGTTTCATCCAGATAAAAGCAGATATCAATGTATATAAACTGGGGAATACAACTTGAACAAGAATCCTGCTTCTGGCACCACATTGCAGTCTGCTATTGTATTCATTTGATGTTTGTTCTATTATTGACGTCAGGGGCGGATCTACTGGGGTGGCATAGGGTGGTAACTGCCACCCCGAGAAGATGCCTTGCCACCCCGGCTGCCACCCCAGTTCTGAACGATCTAATTCAAAAATATGTATATGAAAGGTTGTGGCCGGCCGTAAAGAGCGAAAGTCCAGGAAAGACGAATAACGAGTGAAACTCCGATGTCCGAGTGCTTTCGAATGCACCATGTTGACGTCATGTCCTGTACAGTCGATGCTGCTACAGATACGAGGCGACACGATCCCCCTGAGGGGGCTGATCTTAGACCTCACTCATGTGGATGACAGCTGGACTTCGGTGTGGCAGTAAGACACTAGTTAGACTGGGTTAGACTACATGCTAATATAACTGTTCACAATGTATTAAACGCTAATAGTGTCTAAATTCACATAAAGTGTTTGCTTGCGAGACGAGCCGCGGTTTCCAGTGAGCCTGGGCCTTGCTAATTTTTACTTCTGTAGCTAGCTAATGTTAGAGAACAGCCACAGAAGGATGGTGGGGGATCGTCTGTGGAAGTTTTTCTTTTCTTTTTGATAATTACAACCTGTGGTTATGACAACAGACTGTAAGTCAAAAGAAATCACACATTCACTAAGACTTTACATGACATTAAATTGTAACCAAACCTCTGTTCCAGTTTAACTGGTGATCAGGTTAACTGGCGATAGTTTCCGTCTCCAGATGTTTCGTCCGCAGATTCGTCACGGTCAGACCTGGATTTACATGAAATAAAGATACCAGATAAAGAAGACCTCGCCGAAAAACGTCGACATCACTACTTAACAAAGTCTATATCCATGTAAATATCATCTACAGGCAGTAAAAAGAAATGTGCGGGCCGAAATAAAAAATGCGTATTTTTGAAGTACCGTGAGAGGATTCGAAACCACGTAATCCAGCGGTAAAACTGCGAGACTACCGTTTTACTCGTTATGCTACCGATCAGCTCGACAAGCGTTCTGCTTCATCCATATGGATCACTGTCATTCTGACAGGTGTTTAACACCTGGTGGTTGTTCAGGAAACACGTCCATGTCAACTGGGGATAATCACAACTTAACACAGGCTTCCTGGTTAAGAACGAGTCAGAAAACTATTTATTGTCTCACCAAGAAAACCCACAACATGAAAGCACGTCCACTGCTGTGTGCTGTGTGTTAGTTTGTGTGTTCAGTGGAACAGATTCAGAGCAGAACTTCAGGTTTAACTCGGGTTTGTTCTCAGAAACACTCACACCCTCAGCAGCCTCCCATCAGAACAACACGCAGCAAAACAGTAGCTGGATTTGATAAAATACATCGGAACAAACTGAGACCACGTTGTTTAAACTCGTCACTCAGAAAACAATAAAAAATCGTTCAGTCATCCACGTCCTAACCGTCATTCAGAGCATATTAACCGCTGACAATATATATATATATATATATATATATATATATATATATATATATATATATATATATATATATATATATATATATATATATATATAAAAATAAAATTTATTTATTTATTTTTTTTTTTAAAAACGAAGTAAAGGGATTCGATCTGGTCAAAACAAACAATATATTTGTGTGATTTGTGTCTTCCCAAACACCCTGGCTGGTTTAGAAATGGCAGAAGATATTGGTATCTTTATTTCACGTAAATCCAGGTCTGACCGTGACGAATCTGCGGACGAAACATCTGGAGACGGAAACTATCGCCAGTTAACCTGATCACCAGTTAAACTGGAACACCTCCAGTCACACCAGGTTTTCATGCACTGTTTGAAAACTACATCCTGCTTGTTTAATGCTGTTTTTTATAATTTTGGTGTCAAGGTCATAGTAACACCAACATTGATGTGCTTCATCATAGTACAGTCATATCATTTAGTTTACAGCTGAAAAAAACGTTTACATGTTAAGTATCTCTTTCAAGGTTTAAATTGTACACATCAGATTGTATCATAATTAATAATGAAAATTATAAAAGGAAAAAACATAGTTCAGTCAGTGTGATTCTTGTAGGAGACAGTAAACAATGAAGAGGAAGGGAATCACCAGCAGCTTTTCCCAGACTAAAAGAAGAGAGGAGGAAGAGTTCAGAGAAAGAAATGAAGGCATGCAGAGCTCAGACAGAGAAAGGTAAATCAGAGACTATCTCTGGTCCAGCTGCTCCACATGCTATGAATATTGCTTTAGTATAATATATCTGAGTAAGAGGTACACCTGTCGCAATAATTACTTTTGGAAAAATTATTATCTGTTGTAGTTAGTCTTTTAATTTTAAGATGATAAGTAGATCCTTAATTCTTAAGAATATCCAAATATTGGAATTATAGAATTATTGTAAGAAATGTCTCATATAAAGAGCATCAAAATATAAAACCACAAATCTAAGACAATAAATAAAATGATCTGGACTCTGACTCTGTTCTAGATGAACTGATAATGTAATCATTGTGGCAGGCTGAACATGAACAGAGATCACACAAATGCAGATTTTCCAAAACTGTGCATAAGAGAGACATTGTCGAGTCTTAATCTAATTTGTTGCTAAATTTAAGAAACATTTTTAACATATCTAGCATTTGGTTTCTTCAAAGTGTATAAGGTTGACTTTATTTCAGTTTAAATCTTTTCCCCTTTCTGCTAGATGTATCAAATCATTGACAGCTAATAAGAACAACTCATGTTTAGGATTGGCTGACAAATATAAACAATATTTACTTATTTAACACACTTATTTCAGCAGTATTTGCATCAATTTGATAACGCCTGCTGGTTGGTTTCATCCAAATCTATCATTCCATTTTTGAGTAATGTTGCTAACACACCGACAAACCAATGCTAATCATCATATGACTCTGCCAAGGCTCCGCCTCCTTGGCAGATTATTTATATATATATATATATATATATATATATATATGCCACCCCCTAAACTGTATCTGCCACCCCTTTGCCACCATATTAATTTTTCTCTAGATCCGCCCCAGATTGACGTAATGAATTTCAATTAAACCGAGCTTCTAACAAAAATGTGACATATAAACAATTGTGTTTTCTTTCATTTTTATTAATCGAATGGATTAATTTAATGTGTAGAGTAGCAAAATCTTTTTTTTAGCTTTTGTTTTATTATTTTAAATCATTTAAAATGGTGTTTTTGAGCACAAAAAATTATTAGTTGCTGAATTGTGTCTGTATGTTTGTCGAATTTCAATGTAAATACAAAGAAAATGCTGGAATAAATCACATTTTCTGTGCTGTTGTGCGGAATTATGATATAAAAGAACACACTGTACAGACTAAATGATTTATGCACTGGGTTTTATGTAAACTCGTTCATATACAGCTCTGTCTCCTTCACAATGCAGTTTGTTTACACTGAGCAGCTCTGTAGTCCGACAGCAGCAGCACGCCGCTCATTATAATCGCTGTTTTCTTTCTGAAAGACTACATTTCCCATCATCCCCCGCGCCGCCTGCGCAGTGGCGCTGTCAGGCCGAGGACAGTTGAGGAGCAGCCTGCTGGATGCTGAAGCTCCACAGAAACAATGAGGCTGCTGTTAGCTGACAGAAGACAGGAGGCTTCGGACGGGCTCCTTCAAAGTAAAAGCATCAAACAGGAATCATTAACGTGAAAATAAAGGATGTAGAGAGCAAAAGCTCAAGGAAACAACAATGGAAACAATAATAATAATAATAGTAATATGGATGACTGACAATCTACAGACATATGTTAGATATTATTATTATTATTATTATAATAATAATAATTATTATTATTATTATTATTATTATTATTATTATTATTATTATTATTATATGTGGGAGTTGGCTTTATTTTTTGGTTTTTACATTTGATGGTTAACGTGCATTGGAGTAGATTCATTTTTTGTTTGTATGTTATAGTGATGGCTCAAAATAATTTGATTAACTCTGTAAAACTCATTGTTGCAAAAATACAACATCAATTTTATATTATATTCAATATATTATTTATTTTTAATTATTGTTTTCTATTAAATATATATATTATTTTTGCAATTTTTTTTCTATATTTGGGTTTTATTTCATTCTTTTGGACTACATATATATATATATATATATATATATATATATATATATATATATATATATATATATATATATATATATATATATAATTGGATATTGTTTTTAGATTTTGCACCACTAAAATACAGCAAGAAAAACAAAGGTGATAACAAGAAAATTTTGCATGAGCCCCCCTGATGTTATAGCATCTAGAGGAACCCTTTATGTGCTTAGTTTTTAATTGTGTTATTAAAATTACATTGTGCTGGTCAAATTAGCACAAAATAATTGATGCAGAATAATTATGACAGGAGAAATTTGCTTCAAGAGAGAGGCAAACAAGATATTACTGCTTTTTTTGTGCACAGAATTGAAGTATTGATTGTGGCTAAAAAGTGAATTTTTTTGTGCCTCCGATGCTTATTAATATGCATTTTCTTCCTAAATATACACAGAATCTTTCACAATAAAAGCTTCTCTACCACCTCCTTAATACTAAACATTTGTACTTGCAATAACAAGCGGGGAACCTTATTATTTCTATTATTTACGACACTAGACTTCCTTGATTCCAACAGGAGTAACTTTCAAAAGGATGGTTTATTTTGAAACTCACCACCGGAACCTCCCCTCTCTCTCCTCCCCAGCTTGACTACGGCCGCGTTCCTCCACCGTGCGCCCACACCCAACCTGCACCGTCTGCTGTATGGGGAGGCAGCAGCAGCCCCGCAGTGTACGCAGGACATTGTGCTGGCAGTGCGACTGTTTGTGGAGCTGTGAGCGGCCTCGGCTGTGTGCGCGCATCAGCCTCCGGTGGAAACATCTCCTCTCATTCATTCTGCCGGCTGCACCGAGGCTTGTGCGCTCTGCGGCGGCCGCGGGCATCATCACCAACATCATCCATGTCCTGTCAGTGTGGATAGTGGCTTATATACTGTGCATCATCTGACTGGAGAAGACATCCGACTGCCTGGCACCATGAGCAGCACTGGTAAGAGCACTCTGCTGAGGAGGACACTGCATTTATTGTCGTTATTGGTACTTTAAGGAACATTTCCAGTCATATTTATTGTAATCTTATTATAAAAATGCTTCCTGTGTTGGTTAATTCTGCACCTATTGCTGCTTTCTCTTAGTTTGTGCAATTTTTCCTTTCTTTTGGCATCACTATAACATCCTAATGTGTGAAATGCACACTTTAAATGGGTTAAAGCACCTCGGCCTCTGATGCAGCCTAATTAAACACAGTCAGTCTGATATTGAGACACAGTTTCAAACGTCTCCCTGTGATAGATCCTGACATGTGAGCAAATTAGAGCCGTGTTATGAATTAGAGATGCAGAGACGCCCACGGTGCCTTCGGTGGCTCTGCAGTCACTCCTGCTTTGAAGAGGCTGTTTGTCTCCAGCAGGCCCTGACTCCTGGCTTTGTCCCCAGAGGAGGATCCCGATATGGTAGCAAGAGGCTGATCATGTAGTCTTGCAGCAGCTGCACTGTGTTTGTAGTCTCTAAACTCAAAACACGAGTTCTACAACTTCTAAATAGTATAAAAACATGAGCATGGGGTGTGGTGGTCAATAAAAGTTGCCTGAGATATGAAGGATTTCTGACAACTACAAGGTTTCCCCAGAGGCGGGAATTCAATCATAGAAATCAGTTAGCTCAGTCAACAGAAACGTAGTTATTAAGCTACCCAAAAGGTACCCTTCTATATAACCTTGGTTTAATGTCAAAATCTCCAATAATTCTGACCCTTCAGCTCATATAACAAATACACTCCTCAAAATTGTGACATTTCCCAGAGGAACCCGATATCATAACAAGAAGCTGATCTTGTAGTCCTGCAACGACTGCACTGTGTTTTCCATGTGCAGTTAACTGTTTGTAGTCTCTAAACTCAGAGTTCCACAACTTCTAAATAACAAAATAATGTAAACATGGGGCGTGGTCAATAAAAGTTGACTGACATATCAATTCTTTCTGACAACTACGAGGTTTCCCCAGCGGTGGGAATTAAATCATAGCTGTCATATGGCTCAATTAGCTCAAATGTGGTTATTAAGTTACCTAAGAGGGAGCTACCCTTCTATATAACCTTGGTTTAATGTCAGAATCTCCAGTACGCCATTCTTCCCCTTTAGCTGGTATTGACATAAGGAGACCCAAGAGGCTTTTCACAAGACTTTATCGCTCCACACTGGCAACTAGCGATTGTTGTTTTTCAAAAATATGGAAAAGTCCAATTTTTAGAGTTTACTCAAGGTCGTATTAACACTGTTTTCTCGTCAAGTTGGATTTCAATGAGAAAATTCTCAACTTTAAAGTTCGGATTGACGCTTCAGCTTGAATTCAACGACGTAAACTCAAATTCACAGGAACTCTTGTGCAGCAAATTGCTAAACAGCAAATTCTTGATCTGAATTAGCAACTTATATTTGCTCCATTGGTGTGCTGCATACATGTGTTTTACATAATATTGTGTTACAGCATTTGGAGCTCAGTGGTTGTAATTCTGTATTAGAGCTATCAAGGATTTCCAACAACTATGAGGTTTCTCTAGAGGCGGGAATTAAATCATAGCTATCATTTACATAGAAATCAGATAACTCAGTTAGCTCAAATTTAGTGATTAAGCTAGTTTAAGGGTAGCTATCCTTCTATATAATTGTATTTAGTTTAAGAGACAATATTTAGTGATATAACTTGATAAAAATGTACATTTTTTTTCTACTTTTTGACTCACCACTGACATAACCTGGGTTTAATGTCAGAATCTCCAATACTCCATTCTTCTCCTTCAGTTGATATAACAACAAAACCTCCCAAAATTATGAAATTTCCCAGATATTTGCTCTTTCCTCAATGTTATTGCCAGATTTCTGATACACAACCTTGGAACTTGAGTCAGTCCAGCCAAAAGCGAGGTCTCTGTTAGCAGGGACAGATCTTTGGCTGTATAATCCATGTAGTCCTGCAGTACAGAGAGCATGAACAGTCCTGTTTTAACGAGCAGACCCGGGGCTGTTGGAGCTACTAATGAGAACGCTGCAGTGTGTCTGGGAGTCGAGACGGGAGAAATTCATTAGCGCTCTGTTGTAAACTGCTGCAGAAAGACAAACATGGGATTTGTTTGGGATGCCTTCTCTAAGCTTTTACCTGTTGAAGAATGTTGGCTGGGTGTGTGACTTGAGCAGAAAAATTCATTTCAAATGTCCACCTGTGTGTGATGACAGCTGGTCTCCACATGCTGGGCCCCCGGTGTGTTTGTGGGCATCGGTCTGTACAGAGGGAGGGTCTGAAAACAAACCTTTATACAATGTTGGTTCTCGAAGCACAGTGAAGGAACTTTGTGTTTTGGAGACTGATTATCTCAGCAGACTGGGGAAGTTATATTTTGGGCTTGTTTCCTTTCATTAGGGTCAGTTTAGAGGACGACAAAGGACTGAGCTTCACATCCTGCCCTGCAATGACTCATTACTCTCCTGCCACCTAATCCTGTCTCACTTGTTTTTTTCACCCTATCGTGATCATTTCCTGATCTCTTTGCCAATCCAATATGGTTCCCAATTGATTCTCTATGGTGTTCAGTTTGTCTTCCAAACCCATGCACACAAAAAGATGAGATTTGCTGGACTCCTTTGATTGGTTCTATCAGTGAGTGTTGATTGTTTATTGCAGCAACTGACTGATTAACCACTTGGAACACTAATGGTGTTCTTATTTTGTTGTTATTCATCCAGTACAGTGGAACATTGTTGGTCCCCACGAAAAAGCAAAAAAAATTAAAGATTTAAACCAGGCAGTGTATCTTGGGTGGATCAAATAATTGAAAGCTGCTCCAGACTGTTAATCCAGAGACCAAATAATGTTGACAGTTAATGAGAGTATGACCTAATTAGCTGGGCCAAAAGCCAAATTACAGTCGTGTAAGGACCACTAAGTGTTTCCACACTGTTATATTGATACTAATAATGTACGTACTATTATTATACTATTTTGTACACTTTAGAAAGGAAAACACCCCACTTGTGGCTCTATAATCACACAAGAAATAAAATCCAAAAAAAGAGCCTACAACAAATGTCAAAGCCATGCATTTATGAAAGATAAATGTACATATAACTGTCCAGATATGCATTTTTTTAAATCAAAAATTTTACAAAACAGATACATACAAAATAAAGATGGTAGATAATAAACCCAAAAGTCAGGACCAACATAACTATCAATGAATACACCAACGCAGGGCTAGTTTAAATAATATATATAAGGAAATACTGCTGGTAATTAAAAATATATATTTTTAAAAAAGAAAAAAAAACCTTTAAAACATTCAGTCTTCCATAGGACTTAACACTTTAACCCTCCTGTTATGTTGTGAATCAAACTGACTAAGTTTAAGGTTAAAAAAAAAAAGTTTAAAAAAAATTGGTAAAGGTGTTTTTTCGGTATGAAACTTCTTCTGCTTGGCTTAATAAATGTAATCAACATATAAAATGATATTTCACATATTTGCAAACCCACCCTGAACCCTGAAGAGGTGTCTTTTGTTATTTCATATGTAGGTCTTTCCAATGTACATTGAAAAAAGTTTTAATATGTATTTTTTTTTTATGAAACAAGTGAATTATCCTCATTGAACCATGATCTGTGAGAGGTAAAGAACACCACTAAATATTGATTGAAACGGTTAGTAAGGGAGTTAATTATGAGATATAAACAATGTTTATTTGGATTTTTTTTTGGTTTCTGCCATTTTTGGATAATTAAACATATCCCAGGTCAGACTGACCCAGAAACATCATAGCTGTTCCTGAGAAACGAACCCAACAGGAGGGTTAAGGTAAAGTCAAAAATGGTAATTTAACATTCCCAAATGTAGCTCTCCACCATGTCTACAACACTGACAGATAACAGTGACTCAACAGAATGTAAAACATGTCTTTTTTTACATCGTGAAGAACATGCTGTGTGACAAATATGGGTCAGGGGTTCAGAGACGGACTGGAGGCTGTGAGACATCGGTCACTCTCCAAAGACAACTTGATGAGTGAATGAGTGAGTGCTGAGCGGTTGAAAGGCAACGGGAGGGTCAAGCTTGCACTAGTCACAGCTCTGTGCTCGAGGGGCCGCATTCGTCCACACGAAGCACAAATGCTCCATGATTTTCTGCTTGCAGATACAGTTCTAGAAGCTCTTATCAAGTGCACTTGCCTGGTTTCTCTATGCATGAGTCTTAAGGTTTGGTTTTCAGTCTAAAGTAACGCAATATCATGAACAGTGTAGGAGAATGACGCTCCATTTTTGGTGATTTCCCTACATTCAACCACCGCTTCTATTGGCTGACTATGCAAATTAGCAGGTTTCAGTTGTCTCAGTCTGATAGGCCACACTTTTACATGTACAAATCCCCCAGCTGAAAGCTTTTAATCCACGTTTGAACAACAGATGGACATATGTTTAGCAGATTGAGTGAATTTCCTGGATATTGACCAACTGTTTTTTTTTTTTTGATCCATCCTGATTCTCAACACTTAATGTAGCTGACCTGCCGTCATACGAGAGTCTGTTTGGTAAAGTTCCAACCAACATTTCAGATTATGAAGGCAGAGAAGGAAAAACGAAGATCTGCATTTAAAGTATTGTTTAGTGCCACTTAAGTTTGACGTTGTTTGTACGGTCAATCCGCAGGAGTGGTTTGTCGAGTTCAAAGAAACCACTCACAACAGGCTTGGCATGATGAACACACCCTGAAAGAAAGTCTGCAGCGTAATCAATCTGCCTGTCTGCATTCCTTCACTTCCAGAAAAATATCATCAAGGGCCAAGCTGCAAAGCTGAGCAGGCGTCCGTAGTGTTCATACCTTTTCCGATACATCTTCCTCTTTCTTTTTGTTCTTTTACATGTGGCAGCTGTAGAAACGTGGGGTCTAAAGTATTTAAATTTGGCACACTTACTGGGTACAGTCCCCCAATTGTTTTCACCGTCTTTCATATTTGCACCTCAAGCACTCTAGTGCCACCAATGGGTTGAAGTTGGAGGTGTGTTCATGCACTTAACCTTTGAATCATGGGCTTGATTTTCAAAAGTGAAATCAAGTTTCAAGCACCCATTGCACCCCATTTTCTCCCATATTGGATTTTATTAAAAAGTTTTTTTAAAAATTCTGAGAGGCAACGAAAACTTTATTCAGTTGTCACCAAAACTGATGATTACCACATGAATTTTTGATTTTGGAAAGCATCCAAGCTTCCAAACAGGACGTGAGGCCCTATATCAGCAACGCTTTGATTGAGCAAAACCAAACTTGGGTCTTGAAGCCCATTTTAAGGAAGCACAAGAATTTTGCGGCATTACACCACTAGGAGGCACAGCAACAAGCACGAAAATGCCTGAGACAAATCTTAGAGTGGAGTCATGTCAACTTGTCATGTCAACCTAAATGACGCAAAAACCAGGTGGCAACATGTGACAGTAATGTGAAATAATCCACATTGTATTCGTCCTAATTTTGGGTGATGTATTGGCGTTGTAAAAGTTGTTTTATGTGGGAGATCCCAAAGTCAGGACCTTTTATGTCGATCAAAGTTATGTGGATGATACTGCATTTAATCAAAAACGTTAAAAAGTTTGCCTTGGCCATAAATATTGTCATATCTTCACCAAATTTGTCAAATCATCTTCAGACAGATCCTAACAAAAGCACACTTTGATGTACGAACACCAAACTTGGCATATGGACTCAGGGTGACCTCTTCAAGATGTTAAGTAAATTTTGAGTCCTTTGACCGCTAGGGGGCGCTGCACTAATAAAAAAGCAACTTCATGCCTCCTGATATAGTTCCCTGAACAAGAAACGATTCTTGTGTCTGGTGATACTTTAGGATCTTCCATGTGCTGGTACCAATAGCTGTTCATCTGCAGTTTTTTAACCTCACAGAATCTGAACCATAAATTGTCTTGTCTGAAGCAAGAAAACAACCAAAGCAAGACTTACCCTCATGTATTACTCACTCCCAATCTTTGGTCTTTTGACATAAAACCTGCTATCAGTGTTTACAGCCATGCTTTTAGCGTGATAAGATCAAGTCGCCATGGTGAGTATACAATCCTGAACTCCTTTGCCTTTTCATCACAGCTATATTAGCACTTTATCTTTTGTTGAATGTCATGTATGCAGCATAAGAACGTTAAGAGTTGCACTGGATGAGATTATTCACAGGTATCCTCTTAGCTGAGACACATTGACAGCGCTGAGCCTCTTCACCACAGGGAATCGTTATCAGTGACTAATGGGAAAGGACGATCGGAGAATCGTCGGTTAATTCCGGCTCAGATTGCTGCCACAGGTCACATAAGGAGAGATCGGTTCAGATCAATACCATTTCTCATGCTGTTTTATGCCTGTTTATGTGTATTGGAAGTCCACAGGGTGAAACTGCCAACCTCTGGATATCACTTCAGCTGGGATCAATAACATTAAATTTATCTTTGCAGCCTTGTGGCTTTGGAAAACACCCAAAGACGGATGATGAAAATTGTCCAGTCAAAACATATTTTGGCTACTGGAATTTCGTCCTGAGTCTTGCAATATTTTCAGTCAATGATGTTGGATTGGAATGAAAATGAATCTCCAAAGCCTTTTAGTGACATTGGAATTTGAAGAAATGGTTCAACATCTTGGGAATTAGCTTGTTTGAAGACCAAATCCTGTGGCTCAGTCAAGAAATACTGTAGGTCCAGCACATGAGTCCTTTCATATCGCTAATTTTAGTTTGGTCTACCAGTGCACTGTGGCTGCTCTAACTAACTCTATACATTACTGGAGAATATTTCAAAGTTACCAGCAGCTATGAGCCGGGAATCCTAGTGAAGTACTAGCTAGTGACTGAACACACCGTCCCACAGACACTTGTTTTAGTATATTGTTGATGCTGTAGTAGTACTGGTTGACTTGGTGCAGTTAAATAAAGTGTGTCACAAGTTGGAAGGTGCAGCAGTGGAGTGTTGCACTCAAAGGCATGAGCCTCCAGGTTGTGTGTGTTTCACTGTCAGAAATGATGATTTATATGTTTACATGTGGACGGTTTGTGCAGTGGGAGAAGAGAATGTGAACTGTATCACCCTGTGAATGCATGAGAGTATATGTTCTTTGCAGTTCTGAATCAGACCCACTTTTGCCTTTAACTGAAGGGAAATTCTTGGTAGCAAAGACTGAACATGGTCCTAGAAACATTCCTTAGAGATTTTGCTCCAAATTGCCTTCGTAGCATCATGCAGAGTGTAAATGTGTATCAAGGTCAGACTGATCTTGGCCAATCAGTGTCCTCCATATTGGATATATGTAAAGAGCAGGCAGTTTGTTTGGTTGTTGCATGTAAAATCAATGAATACACTCTCATTACGTGAAATTATCAGCAGGAAGTTATGATAACGACTGTAGCTAAACATCTTTTTAATCATCTATTTTGGATTAACCTTCTAATTATGTTATCTTAATCATTTCATCCCAACATTATTGAAATTTCGGTGATCATAAACAAAAAGCATGAAGAAAATCTTCTTAAACTGTAGCAAATGTTTTTTTTTTAATTTAACTTGCTAAAATTATTCGTGACACAACTGTTAAATGGATCCAAAGATGATTAGGATTAATTGCAGCTAATGTCGTGGCATTCTAAATGGATATTGTGAGGTTTTTCTAAAGGTCTGACAAAATATTCCTGGAATATTACTGGAAAATCTTGAGAAATGTTGGAAAACTGAAATTTCAAGTTATCATTTGTTATCATTACAAAATAGTAGCTTAAGGTTGGTTTAATAAAAAATATCTCCACTAAAATTGCATTTGAAATTACACTGGAGTTCATTTTTATATATGTATTTTTTTATTCACAGTTTCTTCCTAAATCTATTGCTGGTTGTCTTTTCAGAGAACGGTGAAGAGACACCAGTGGTTTTGAAGAGCTAATGTGAAGCTGTCATGGTTGTAAACTATGATTAAAGCTGTCAGCCTGCTAACGTGTCTTCAAGGTGTTTTTCACTGCATATATTAGGGAAAGCACAGATGTTGCTAATAACAGTAATGAAGATGATGTTCCTAACAGGCCTTTACAGTGGAAGAGTGGACCAACATGTACAGTAATAGGACTCTTAAGCAGCTAAATGGGATTAAGCAATCATTCAGTGTATTATTTACATCTATACTTGTATGTTTCTGTGTCCATTTTGGTCCTGCTCGTCCTCCATACTGCTGCAGTGGAATAGCAGTGGTGGGCAGATCCACAGTGGACACCGCAGCTCTTCTTACTGGGATAAATACTGGCTGAGGTCACTGGTGCTAAGCCCCTGCACTGGGGCTGCACACAATCACACACACACAGACTAACAATTAAGCCAGCAATGTGGTGTGGGCTCGTGACATTTCCCTGTAGCCTGCTGTTTTACAGCGGCCTTTGATGAAGGCAGGAACGGCATGTTGACTTCAAGGACGGAATAGTTTGGTCAAATCTCAGTTTTGATCATTACAACTGATTGGATTGGATTAAAGCTGATGTAACACTGTCATAACTTAATGCTGTGCTGTTGTAACTTAGCTTCAGTGGGGATAATTCTACAGTTTTCATATGTAGCCAGCTCTGGACCTCTCACTTTGGATGTATAGTTGGCTGCCTTTGTATGGAATGTTGTATTCTTTTAATTTTTGCATTTAGATTCATCATCAAACTTTTTTAGGGTTATGCTCACATTAACAATATACATGTCAGCAGTTAATCAGTTTAATAGAAGGAAAACATGTCTTCTGTGCATTTAGTGTTAACAGAACCATTGGTTAGGGGTTGAAAGTTGATCCATTGTCTGATCAATATTCCGCATTTTCCCAATTTTTGGTTGTTTTGTTTAATCAGTTCCTGATAAAATAAGTAAATGCACAACTGTGATCTTAAGGAATGTCACACCCATTATCTTATTGGTTTTGCATCATGAACAATAGCTAGTCAAATCAAAGGTTAGATGTTCTTTTTTAATCAAACACATGATAAACAAAAATAAACAAAGGTATTCCAGCAGATTTTTATACTGGAGGTTGTCTTACTATAAAGTTTTGACACCAAAATTTCAATTTTTTTACTAGAAAATTATTCAAAATACAGGTTATCAGTAATACACGATATCCAAATTGGCTCTGAAAAACCATAAAGGTGAAATGATTATCCATTTGGCTGATTATCTGATCCAATATTCAGCTTTTTCCCAATTTTTAGTTAGAATTCCTGATAAATTAAGTACAATTTTTGACACCAAGACTTCCATTTTTACTGTAAATGTTGGTAATTTATCCAAATTGGTTGTCAAAAACCATGTAAGTAGACCCATGATAGATGTGTGTCTGGAAGCAAGAAAATGGAAACACAAAACAGGACTCTTGATTTCTGTATTACAAATGAATTACAGCATAAAGCTGCGCCAGACATGTGACATTTCATTCAAAAGGAAACCAGCACCCTCAGGCTTTTTTTCCCTTTTCTGCAGAGATCCCTAACATCCATTCTGTCATCCTTTATTCATACCTCCCAGCTCCAGTATGCAGCATGCAGCTCACTATTAATTGAGTCCCTGGTGTTGAACGTGCTGAGTGTGTGACATTTAGGTGCCATCAAGGTCGGCCTTGGGTTTCTCAGGGAGCTGTGTGTTGCAGTGCACGGGGTTGTGTTACAGACTGTGTTCAAGCAGCCGTAGCGTGTTGGATTAATGTAGTTAAATAAGCTGGAACCATATGGAAAAGTGTTTGTGTGGTTCTTTATCGGATGGCGAACAGTTAAGGAGTAAAACTGGCATGCATGCAAATGGAAAAACACAAGTTGGTGTGAGTGAATCTAAATGACCATCTGGATATTTACTGAAACTGTATACTTGAGAGCTGAAAATAGCTGGAAACAAACTGTCCCCAAGTCTTTGTAAAGCTTCTCCACGTGGGCTTGGCTAAATTATTGGGTGAATTTAAATGAGAAGTTAAGGTCTCGTAGGTGGTCTCACCACCTAGAAACTCAACAAGCTCCTTGCAGGTCCTCACAGCTCCTCGGATGAGGATTTCTATTACAATTTAATGCAACTGCCATTAGCTTAAAAGCATACATTCAGCAGATGGAGGATTTGTCACATGCAAGTTAGCAACTTGGCTAATATCTGGTGACCCTGAAGGTACATGATTGAGTACTTGTGTTCTGTACAGAAGCATCTGCATTCCTTACATTTCTGCACTCAGTTATTCAAGTCTTTCCTACCGTTTCTCGTCGTTCTGTAGGTTTCAGTGAAGGAGTTTGAGCGTCCCATGACATGTCTAAATGCGACTTTATTGGAGAGAGCTTGGCTTTCATAATTGTCTTCAGAAATGACCTAGAAATGTTGACACTTCACACACATTCGCTTTGCAGAGCTCATAACGTGCCACTATTATAAATAATTCACAATATTCTCTTTACAAATAGATCAAATGAAATCTGCTCTCCTCCAGCACTTAGAGAATACAGCTGACAAATTCTGAGGACTTGAAATGTTTGATCTACGACGCACTAAATCTTATGGCTGCACTCTCATCTGCAGTCCGACAAAACCTTCCATGCAGCAGAAACTTTTCTCCGGGATTGGCAGGAATCATTTCCACTATATTATGTAGTTCTGGGTGGCCACAAAAGTCCTTTCCCCCCAACACCATATATTCTCATGATTCTTGTTGGATGTCCCAAAACCAGATGGGTTCTGGAGGTGTTTCTGCTTTACATTCCCAGAATGCTGGGAATGTAAATGTGTAGCTTTTTGCAAAACTTTGTGGAAATGGTTAGTGGCAACGACAAGACAGAAAATAGAGAAAAAGATCAGCACCAACAGCTCACAATTAGTGTTGAATGTGTCATTGATTATTTAGACGTGGTCGTACTGTCAGAATGCGTTCTTCTTCATTTCTTTGTGCCGTTATGGTGTTTTGGTTTCAAAGGGCCTGCGGTTTATGATGTAACTCCCTATAATAACGCAGCAGTTCCAGTGCCTGGTGGAGCTATTTGTAGGGATTGTTAAGAGGAAACAGGACGTGTTGTCCTTTGTGTTATGGGAATGCGTGCAGCTAGCGTCAGAGCTAACTCCACTCCAAACCCAGCTCCCATTACTGCCACACAGAGACACGAGGATCAATGAGCTCCGGTGAATTATTCATCAGTTCACTTTCTCCTGAGTGTGTAGTTGGTGTGTGTTGTGTTGTGATTGATCGTCGGCTGAGGCTGACCAGTAGAACTCTCTCTGCTGTGTCCTCACAGAAAGGATAATATACTGTCTGCTGGTTGAAGAAAACCTCTAAACACACCTATGGAGGAAACTCCAGGCAGGACTTTCTGCAACAACAGCAGAGAAAGAAGAACTTTTTCATCACTCCTCTCCTCTTATCTCCATTTGTTTCCTCTCTTATCCCCGTTTCTCCTTCTGTTTCCTTTAGTTTCCTCCAATGTAAACTACTTATGTCCTCTCTCTAGCTCATTTTCTTTACACTTTTTACTTCTCTTTTTTACATTTCCTTTCCTTTGCCTCTCTTTCTCTCCTTTTTTGTTTCCTTTTGTGTCCTTTCCTTTCTTTCCTTCCCTTTTTTACATTTCATTTCCTTGTCTTTCTTTCCTTTACTTTCCTCGTTTACATTTCCTTTCCTTTCTTTCTCTTTCTTTCTTTCATTTCCTTTTCTTTTGTTTCCTTTTGTTTCCCTTTAGTCTTTTCCTTTCCTTTTTTACCTTTCCTTTCCTTCTCTTCTCTTTCCTTTATTTCCTTTCCTTTCCTTTTCAATGTTTCTTTTCCTTTCCTTTCCTTTTTTACTTTTCATTTCCTTTCCTTACCTTTTCTTTCTTTCCTTTCCTTGTTTACGTTTCATTTCCTTTCCTTCTCTTTCTTTCCTTTCCTTTTCTTTTCTTTTGTGTCCTTTCCTTTCTTTTCCTTACATTTCCTTTCCTTTCCTTTGTTTCCTTTCCTTTCTTTTCCTTTCATTTCTTTTCCTTTATTCCTTTCCTTTTCTTTCCTTTCCTCCTCTTATCTCCTGTCTTCCACTTTTTTCCTTTCCTCCCTCTGTGAATGAACCAATTAATCAGAATCACTTTGTGTTCTTCGCCTTTTCTTGACGAGTTTCAAAGTCGGACCCAGAATGTGGGTCAGACCAGCGATGTTTCCTTTTGTCTGCTGTTAATTCTCTGCTGTAGACCGGAGGAGAAACGTTTGGAGAAAGATTTGCTTCACGTTGCGTCTCCTCGGGGATCATTAATCCTGAACATCAGCTTTAGTTCTGAATCACGAGGACCACACAAGGACGAGAAGATCCGAATTCTACTTTCATTTTAAGACTCAGGAAACAGGCGATGTATTTATTTTTTTGGATATGCTAAATACACTGCATGCTTAATTACATAGTGCTGAACTGCAGGGTGTTCCCCTGTTTTTTGCATATATAATCACAATCCAGGGAGTATCAACACACACACACACACACACACTTAGACACACCAGAGCCATATTTATAATCAGATCCTGAAAAAAGGGATTAGTTTTAGAATTAAATTAGGCTTTTGATGGGGTAAAATTTGACTGATAATTTGCATATTTTAAAAGTATTTTTGCATAAATACAGCAATGAATTCTCAAATAATGGCCTCTATTTACATCCAGTACAAACAAATAAGGTTAAACTTGACCCTCCTGTTTTCTTCATTTACGGGCACCAAAAAATATTGTTTCCTGTCTGAAAAAAAATCCAAAAATTCAGAAAAAAATTCCCCAAATTTCTGAAAATTTGCAAAACCTTCAGGAAGAAAATTCCAATAATTCCTTAAAAGTTTTATTTAAAAAAAATACCCCAAATTTTGCAAGAAAATTCTTGTAAATATTTTCAAAAAATGAGTAAAAATCTTCCAAAAACATCCTAAAAATATCTAAAGTGATTCCATATTTATCAGTAAAACTTCTAATATTTTCTTTAAGAACATTCACAGAAAAATCAACCAAAATCCAGCTGGATTTTGGTTGATTTTTTTGTGAATGTTCTTAAAGAAACATTTTCAAAATTTCTTTTTTTCCGCCAAAAAATATTCAAAAATTTCCGAAAAATGTTGAAAATGTGGGCATCAGAAGTTTAACTGTGAAAATATATATTTTTTCCCAGATTTTCAAACTTTAAAATGGGTCAATTTTGACCCGCAGGCGACACAAGGGTTAATTTAGAGATCGGTTTTTCCTTCTAAATTCTCCCATTTTCTAAGCATTGTTTATCAAGAGTATATTTTATTAAGTTTAGTTGTATGCAAGTTTTATGAGAGTCAAGTTCAACTGATCGTACTGGACAGTCACAGTATACTCTCTCTGTGTGGTCAAATGGTTTAATTTTGGCTAATTCTTAAATGAGATATGTAGTACAAATTGGTTTTAATAAAATCTCACAACTGTAAGCGCAGACGAGTAGTTCAAAGACCATCGGAAAGTTGAAAATCTGATCATTCTGTCTGTTTTCACAGTTTCTGTCTCTGACAAATGGCATAGTTTAGATTTTTTTAAAAAGACAGTGCTCTTTCAAATCCATCTGATATTCATTAGTTTAGTATTTTTATTAAATATAATAAAACCAAAAAAATGTGAGTGGGACATGACTTGTGGAAACATCATAGTAAATATACCAGCCAAGCTCTTCTTACAGGTAATTCCACTGAGCCTTTGAACTCAGTCTTTATCACTGAATGACCGTTATGTGTTTATTATATATGCCATTATCTGCTTCTTAGATAGCTGTTGTTTGACAAGGGTTTTCAAAAGTTATAGTGTTGATTTCAGTTTAAATTTATGGTTTAAAAGGTAGAAACAGTCTTTCTGAAAATTAAGGAAAATACAACTCTACCAATAAAGCTCCTCCTCCTCCTTCTTTTTCTTCTTCTTCTCCTTCTAGTCCCCCTTGTTCTTCTCCTAAAGTAGAAGAAGGAGAAGAACCTTCTTCTTCTCCTCCTTCTTCTCCTTTTTCCTCTCCGTCTTCTTCTCATTCTTCTTCTCCTCCTCCTTCTTCTTTTTCTCCTCCTTCTCCTCCTTCTTCTTTTTCTCCTCCTTCTTCTCCCTCGGCTTCTTTTTTCTCCTCCTTTTTCTCCTTCTTCTCCTTCTGCTTCTCATTCTTCTCCTATTCCTTCTTTTTCTCCCTCTTCTCCTCCTCCTCCTTCTGAGGAGATAAAGAGGGTTACGAAGGAAGACTTAGATCAGGAGAAAGCATAAAGAAAGGATGAAGGAGAATGAGAGAGTTGAGATCAGGTCCAGGTCCTCCAACATTTACTGTAGTGAGCTGGTTTCCGTCCAGCCATTCCTCCTTTTCTGGCCAGCGTCCATCCCTCCATCCCTCCTTCCCTCGTTGCTATTGGTTACGGCCTCATCTGCCCTTCCAGTGAGAAGCTACAGCTGACAGGGTGTCCTCTGTCTACATGTGTAATGTGGAGGGTGTTCCCTCATGTCTACATGCCATAAAACACACATACACACATCATGACACCACAAAACAGCAGCTTTCTGCCACTGCAGAGTTTTGAATTTATGGCTTCTGCTGCACTGTTTCATTTGAGGGAGGGCTGAGTTTGAGGCAAACAGCTAAATAACACTGATGTACAGTTGCCTTCTTGCTCACTTTAACACACATCCATGCACACAGCTCAGTTTCATGATATCCATTTAGTATAACTCCATTCCACCCCATCTTTTCAGGTTAGTAGATGGAAACTGCCAACATTATGTAAAGAAAAAGACTCAGGTTATCTAGTTTACCATGTCCACAGTAGTGAATAATTCAGATGTTTCTCACATGTTGTATGTTTTGAAGCCGTAATCTGTAGCTTAAAGCCTCCCCTGGAACCCTTAAAGGAGCCTTTCATCGGTCTATGATTTAAAGTCAGGTGGGGATTATTACAGAGTCTGTTAAAACTCTGATGGATCCCGATGAGGGATTTTAACACAGTCTGCTTTGCAGTTTGGAGGCATGGAGGGTTTTAAAAGTTGTACTTTTACATAAGAAGTGGAATTATGTTCCACTACTTTTGCTATAGATTTTCACCACATTGTTTGAAACTTGAGCATTTTTGCTGCCATTTTATTGGGTCTCATTTACATGCTTTGTCAACAAACTGGACAAGATTACTGCTACTGCTGCTCCACGCTGTCTTTTATCTGTGTTTCCTGACCAATAGAAATGTTGTCCCTCAGTCTCCTAAGTCTATTTATGGGCACACCAGATAAAATGAAAATACATATTACATAGCCACATAAACAATGGTGTTACTGGTCATGTTTCTTTCAAAACTGGTCATTCTCAGGCGTTTCCTCTACGGCCACCATGAAAATAAATGTTTGAAAATGACTCAACAACCACAGACGATCCATAAAATCTAAAATTTCCCCTTTGCGATGAGGTTGGCTAATTTTGGCGAGACCCTGAACTTTTTCTTCGACCAACACTTTGGTTTTTGACTAAATATCTTCAACGACATTCCCAGTCATATTGATTTATGTTTCTCCGGGTAATGGATTGATTTTACCATTACTGTGCTGGTCTGATTTTAATCCTGTCTAGAGTGCATATGGAAACATGCTAACACCAACATGGGCCCAGTGTTTGCGAATTGGTTTCCAAAAACACAAAATTAAAGCCACCAGGAGAGCAAGACCCACAACACTGTAACTCTAAGATTGGGACAATGTTGAATTACTTCAATAAAACTCAACTCAAGCACTGAAGTTTGGCATTAATAGCGGATTAGCCCAGAGGACATGCAACAGTTTGCAGTTTTTGCGATCATTCTTGATTAATGTACTTCCTGTCTCCCAAATATTCAATTCCTATACAATAAACTGCATTTGCACTTTGAAAGAAATGGATTTTCATATCAACCGGGAACACTGTGACTTAGCAGGAAAGACTTTTAGTTTGAAGGAGATGTGGGTTGACATCTTGTGTGGGGACCATTATTCTGAAATTACCCTTACTGTTTAGTTAGGTTTGAGGAAATATCAGGCTTTCGTGGACATTTTCACAACAATTACTACTTGCGAGAAGCTTGGTTAAGTTACTTAGATGACCAGATTTGGGTTAATATGCGACCTTTCACAACAACTTTGAACAACATGTCATCGATAATGCATTTTAGTTGCATAGGAAGGTCATTTTTTTGCGAGTCTACAGATGTTTCACATTAGGAGCCCTCCAGGAGTATGAAACATGTAGTTTGAGCAGCTTAACACACGTCAGAAAATGTAAAATGCCTGCAAGTAGTTAGTGAAATCTGCTATTTTTGGCCTTGTCCTTGTAGCATCATTGCAAATGTTAATATTCAAAGTTCTCATTAGCAGGTTCCATCAATTACTTTGAAGACAACTCAAGCAAATGTTAAAGCATCTTCTTTCTCTCATTAATTTATTGGATTTAAGGAAGCTTATTGCAAAGGACATTGGGGATCAATATGTTTCATATCTGAATGTTAATATTTGACTGATTTATGACTCAGAGTAGTGCAGTTTTCGATTCACTGCTTGCAGTATCTTTAATTGAAACTCTCTGGGGTCCCCCTGGGGAGGCTTTTGGATTTCTCTTTTAGCTTTGCCAAGCTGGGCTGCACAGTGGCGTAGTGGTTAGCACTTTCGCCTTGCAGCAAGAAGGTCCCTGGTTCGCGTCCCGGCTTTCCCGGGATCTTTCTGCATGGAGTTTGCATGTTCTCCCTGTGCATGCGTGGGTTTTCTCCGGGTACTCCGGCTTCCTCCCACAGTCCAAAAATATGCTGAGGTTAATTGATTACTCTAAATTGCCCGTAGGTGTGAATGTGTGAGTGATTGTTTGTCTATATATGTAGCCCTGCGACAGACTGGCGACCTGTCCAGGGTGTCCCCTGCCTTCGCCCGAGTCAGCTGGGATAGGCTCCAGCACCCCCCGCGACCCTAGTGAGGAATAAGCGGTGTATAGATAATGGATGGATAATGGATGGCTTTGCCAAGCTATGATGAGTTAAGTTACCAGGGAGACCAGTATTATTAATCCCAGTCATTTGCAAGTCCCTTAACTTTGTGCAGTCCAATTCATGTCAGTTCTTTCTTCAGATATCCATGTTATTGACAACTGTGTGCTTCGTCTTTCTGTCACGATGTGGTTGTGACCTTTATTTTTGCCTTCCAGTACAATAATTAAAGAAAACGATTAATTTTTTTTTAGGTCAGATAGCATTTTGTTCCCTTGAAAAGACTCCTTTTACATGTTTAAACATAAGCTGCTTTTTCTCAGCATTTTTAAACTCAGATTTATGACCCGGACTTGGGATTGGGGTCGATGGTGCATTGCAGAGGCACACATAGAGAGAGTGCTTTGGTGATCCTTCATTGGAATTCCTCTTTCATTGTGTCATCCTTCATCCGTCCCACCAGTACTTCCAGTGGTGATATGGTCACCTGAACCTTTGAAGTAAAGCTTTTTATTACAGTGTGGTTGACTTCAGTGTTGCAGGCTTGTCAGGCATTAACCTGCTATCTGATGACCCAATGAGTTACAACACTGCAGACCTACATATATGTAACATGGGCTGGTGATGATTCCATGGATAGATACTGAGAGTGGTGGCGGATCTAGATAAGGTTCATCTACCTGTTAGCTTCCCAGACAACCATTTCTATACAAAGTTATGTTCCTAAACAACTAAATTGTATTCACAGATATTATTTATAATGTAATTTGAAATAAACATATTGTGACATCCAGTTTGGTGTCCAGTTTGTAGAGTTGCAAAGAGAAAATTAGAAGGACCAGCTGCTGTTGCTACACCTCAGCGATTACTTAGGTATTTACACTATTAGAGTAAATTAAATGCTAATGACCTAAAACTGTTTAACTTCCTCTTGCACTTGTTCTGTGAGCTCCATTTCAATTTGTTGTGTAGGTGTCAGACCTGCAAATTCCATTCATTGCTCTTTTGTTTACTTGCAGTAGGGGTGGGAACCTCTGGGTACCTTGCGATACGATACGATTCACGATACAAGGCTCACAATAACGATTATCTCACGATATGGCGATACAGTGATTATCGATATATTAGGCAGGAAATCAATCAAAGATACTCCACAATACAACTATTAATGACAAAAACAAGGTATTTTTAAATGGAAAAAAAACTGTTTATTTTTTTGCACTTTTACTGACACAATCTGTCAAAAATTAGTGCCTGAACACAATATTTCAGTGTAACATTTCTGTAAACAAATACAAGTGTCTTCTTAACAGTAACACTATTCTATTGCAATATTGTTGTAAACAAATGAGTGTCTTTCTTAAAAGAATCACTATTGTAGTGCAAAATTTCAGCAACAAAGCTATTTGTTCCTTTTTTAAACAGCGACACCATTTCTGTGTAACTGCGATTAAGTGCAAATCTACTGCAAGGCATCTATCTACCTGCACATTTAGAGAGAACATACCACAAAACAAAACTTTATAGCTTAAGCTTACGTTCAAATATCAAAATGATTTATCTTGAGAAATGATGTAGTTCAAAAAGTGCATTTTTAAACATCACAGATTTTAGAACTTAAACACTGAGAATTCTACAAAACTGATCCACTTTCTGGACATGTCCATGTTACACAGGGATGTGCATGTTTTTCCTGAGAAAGAGCAGCTGCTCAGCATGTTCAGGAGTGAACATACTTCTCTGAACACTGATGATGTCGCCAGCGCTTGAATGTAAAATCCGAAATGTACCCACACTTTTGACTTGTAAGCTGCCGGTGCATCTGTCAACTTCTGTTTCTCGCTTGTTGCCGCCATGTTTTCTCCCTTTGAGCGCTCTATGGGTATCTTCTTCGCCTGGCGACTTCCGCCCACTTCACCGCCACTCCCGGGAGGAGCGCCCCTAGCGGACCACCAAGGAATTGCCCAATAAGCAATGAACATTGAAAGAGCCGTTTATAGCGGCCGTATGTTAAATAAAAGTATGGATCCTTGGCGGAAGCATATCGATAATCGATCGGGAGACAAAATATCGCAATATATCGCCATATCGAGGTATTGTCACACTCCTAACTTGCAGCCACATATAAAAGATCATGATTGCATTCTTCTAATTTCTCCTATGCAAATCTTGAAATAACTGAGTGTAGCCTGGGGGTTTTTCAGTTTGCATATGAGGAAACCTTCAACACCGCTGGAATGAGTCCTTGTTGTCACTAACTTGAGTGTTTTATTGTTTATGTTGTAAATGCCTGAACGAAATTGAATAAATTGCCACAGATGCTGATTTGAAGCTCATGAAGCGTGTTTATACCAGATAATTGAGAGACCCTCCACAGCTCTTAGTGTGGCAACACACCGTGATGGAGTGGGAGGATGTGGGGGGCATATTGGAACTGGGCCACTGAGGAGATTCCCTCAGTGGAGTGTAAAAGTACTGCTGTCAGCTCATCTGTAATGCACACAGTGTTACCTGGTTAAAAGCTCATTGACACTGTCATTTGTAAAAGCCTTGTTTTGCACAAAAATAGATTTAGCAGTTTGAAGCAGCAACAGACTGAATGTTCTACTGAACTGAAGGACTTGGTCTGGCCTCAATCAGAAGCTTATACAGTGTATAGCTGAGAAACCTGAACGTTGTGGGACTGGTTAGTGTCATTGGGTTTCTCTTGCTGTTTCATGCCATACAGTAGCATGCACTTGTCATTAAGATGTTTTCAGAGCATGATCTTGATCTTGTATGTGGAGCATGTTTGAGGCCTAATACAACTACCTAGCTGTAGATTGTGAACATAGACAATAGCTATGAGTGTTTGAACTGATCTGAATGAAGCCTGAATCATGATTTTTAATTGCACCTCTTATCTTGTCTAGAGGAAGCATTTGAGAACTCATTTGGGCATTACCATCGCATTAAATGACAGTTTTCACTATAAGTTCAGGTTGTGCATGATATCTAATGGGATCACTGGTAAACAGACAGATTGTATAGGTATCTCCTTACAATGTAAATGCATGGAAGATCTCTGGTGGAGTCATCAGCCTGAAAACCTCCAAAATGGAGCTTTTCAACAGGCAGTTTCTTTTCCTGAAGTTACCCAAGTTGTTTTCGTGCCTTAACTTAACCAAACAGTGACTAAAAACTTAAGTAAACCGAGAGTAGAAATGAAAGTTAAAATGAAATTGAGTTTAGAAAGCAAAACATGCATGGAAAAATGGTCCCAAATGAGACTTGTCTCCTCTGATAAACATAACAAATGTTTTGGGTTTTTTTTTAAATCAAATTTCATGGTAATTGATGCAATAATTGGGAAACATTTCTCTCATAGCCATAAATATTGCTGGCACAAGCAGAAAAGTTAAGATCACCAAAATATGTAGGGTTCATCTTCTGAGAGCAACGAATGTTTCTAGCAAATTTTGTGCCAGTGCATCACATAGAGATATTCCTTTGAATAAATGAAAAGTTGACCTTGTGGTGGCTCCAGGTGAACATTGTGGGGAAATATCAGGCTGGAAACCTCAGTAATGGAGCATTGTAACATGTCAAAACTTACCCAAGTTGTTTTGCTGCTTTACCTGAACCAAACAGTGACTAAAAATGGAAGTAAACTGAGAGTAGAAATGAAAGTTGAAATGAAACTTAGTTTGAAAAGCTAAAAATACAGGCAAAAATGGTCCCAAATGTAACTTGTATCAGCAAGTCTATCAATTTGCGCTTTGTAAGTGGAAACTAGTGGTGCCACCACTGCTAATTGAGGTGTTAATGGAACTACTAAGCCTACTAGAAGGTGGACGAGGCCACCTATTGCAAATATCTATCTACTCACAACATATTGGCTTGAAAATGAGTAACGGCCATTTAATGCGCTTAAAAGCAAGCGCAACAGGTGTTTTAACCAATAGAAGATTCCTACAAGGGAATTACTGAGTTAAAATGAATGGAAAACAGCTTTTTTGAACATCGTGCTACATCAGTTACCATCATCATGGAAAAACACATGGCTATTGGTTGGTTTAAATGTCTGTACCTGCAATGGAAAAGTCTGAGAGTGGGTTAAGATGCTCGATCCAGATGATAATTCACCCAAAGCATCCTTTCAGCTGATGCAGGCCTGAAGCGAATGCATACCTTCCCTCTGTCTGTCTGTTTGGGTCCTTTCCTGTCCTTCTGTTCAAAGTTAATACAGCGTGCAGGATGACAGATTGGGCTGACAGCAGAATGCTACAGTGTGCACAGATCTGCCAGAACCTCTGCAATGTACTCTGCATGAAGGGAACAGGAAGGTTTAAAGGAAAAAAAAGAGGTTGTGAAGATGTTTTATGCTAAATTTAAGTCTATGCAGATATCTGTTTCCCAGCCTACAGCTTCAACACACGGCACAAGCTGAGCTCCTTCTTTTTGCATTGTTGCTGTTCTTTGTTGTTTGGCTCATGCTGCTGCCTTTTTCCGTATTTGTTCCCATGCCCTGCCACGACTCACTTCTCTAGAAAACATTGCAGAAAGTTTCTGTGAGATTTTTGCAAAGCTAAATCCAGATTGTCATCGATCAGACAGGAAAAGCAGTCGAGTCATTGTTTTTCACTCAGTGTTTTTTACAATAAGAGCGTCCTTGTCCAAAAATCTGCATAAATTCCTCTGACAAATTCCAAAAGTGGCATTTTTATTGTCATGTTTGGCATTTTGATCTCAGTCGATGTCATCATGCAGCTGTAAATTACATTGTGGCTTCGTTATTTTGGCTCGGCTGGAAGCAACAGCGATCTGTTTTGGTCCCGCTTTTGGATTTGTTGTAGACTCCACTTGGCAGCTCTGGCGCTGGATGATTTGCAATGCAGATCTTGTGTCGTTTTCTCTCGCACACAGACGCTGCTCACATGGTGCAGTCCATCATGCACGCTGTTCCTACCATTTACGAAGCGCTTCCTTCTCTTTGTGTTCCAGTGATTATCCGTCGCAGCTTCAGATGACAGCGACAGAAAGAATAGATGATGTGAGAGCGAGAAGGGGGGCGGTGTCAGGGATGAAATGAGGCCATGCTCAATGCTCAGTCCCTCTGGCGTGTCTCTGCTCGCTGGCAATCAGCACAGTTTTTATACACTCCTCTGGTACATCCTGTCTGTTATTTTTGGTAGCTTTTTAATAACCTCCTCTATGGGCTCCTGCTGGTGTGAGTTGACAGGTTGGACACCATTCACCTGCCATGTCAAAGCTGTGAATGCAGCTCAGGCTGTGTCTGGCCTCTATCAGGGCTCAAGAGACAGTCTTTGTTTGGAGGCCAATCCTTAACCCTCAGAAGCTGATATATTGCGGTCAGAAGGGTAGAAGAACTACAAATCTACCACCCCGATATATACAATAGGTGGCTTTCAAAGCAAGTGCAATATAATGTGTGGCCTCGTAATCGGCACCTTCAACCTTTTAATTTCCATTGTGGTGGAGGATCCAGCAGCATTGAACACAATGGTACCTCCAAGTGCACCAAAACAATGAGAAATAGTAGCTACTGGGCAAAACTCCAGTTCCATGAACATGTCAGAGATAAAACAATGAAGGTTTGTTTTGCAAGCCTGTATGGTGAAATTCATGTTGGAAATGTGATGTTAGAAAAAAGACTGCTACTCAGCAAGCGGTAGAAAAAAATGATGCTGGTTGTCGTCCATGAGTTTCACCAATTGGCATTTCTACTTTCCAAGCTTATAGTCTCACAGAGTAAGTTTTTTTTTTTTAGGTCCAGTAGGTACCTTTTTCTCCTCCAAAAACGTCCCCAAAATAGGTTCTAGAGGGGCAGTTCTTGTGGTCGGAATACAAACAATATCATAAACCAAGGTTCAAATAATGCATCGGATGGTGTTAAGTTAGTGGTGGGAGTCATCATCCAAAATAATTTGAAGCTATCCTCTAGGAAACATAACAAAGGTTGTTTGTGTCCAATTTTTGCCCAAACTGTTCCCTCATAGCTACAAATATTGCTGTTATTAGCAGAGAAGTCAGGATCACCAAAATCTGTAGAGTTCATCCTCTGAGACCAACGGATGTTTGTATCAAATTTTGTGCCAGTGCATCATATAGAGATTATACTTTGGATATGTAAAATCTTGTGGTAGCTCTAAGTGAAAATTGTAGGAATCACCAAAGCCCTCTGAAAACCATGAGTACCTGTACCCAACTTCAAAGCAGTCCACAAGTCACATAATCCTCTAAACAAGAGGCATTTCTGTAAAAAATGTTGCAGTCCATCCAAGATTTGTTGAGATATTTAGGTCTGTACCAAAGTTTTGGAAAAATCAGTGGAACCTCCCCACAAAATGGGTGACAAAAACTGGTAATATTTTGGAAGATCAACCTTAAGAGCAGTTATAACAATGATTGCATAATATTTCCCCCTCAGGTCATCTGGTTCAGTTGTGTTCTGAATGCCTGGCTCGATGCCTAATGATTCTGCCTGATTACCTCCCCATTGTGGAAGTGGCCATTGTTTTTTGGGGGGCCCAGAGTATGGAAAAAGTCCAACATCATTACCATTAACCTCAGGTGACCCTGCGGCGGCTGAGTGACGAATTGCCTCATTGTTTCTCCACACTGTACATACAGTGTTCAGTCACATCATGCAACCATTTGTGTGCTTTGGCCGGCAAAATTGTTTGAGAATCATGAGGTACAATTAGCGAGTCAAGTCACGCCACATAATGTGCTGTCTGAAGCCTTTCTGTTGCATCATTACAAAAGCATTTGCAGAAAAGAAACATTTAAAGACAGACATCACTATCCATCATTTTTCTTCTAAAAAAACTGAATAGCAGTCATTTCAGTTCACATTATTTTGTCCACCCCCTCCATGTTCAGTGTGTCAACTCTGGACTTGCCTCGGTGGGTATAAGGCCAGTTCGATCCCAAAGGCTAAGTGTTTCCGCTCCCTGAGTATCGATTAGATATCAGTTCAGATCAATAGGGAGAGTTAAAGCCAGTGTCCAAATACCAACAAACACAAAGCAGCTCAATATGACGTCACCTTGAACGTAAATCAGATGTCCAGACACGCACTGGTAGGACTGTACTGGAGAGACTAGTGTACTGACTGCAGAGCAAGTAAGCCACTTCCTTTCATCATACTGAAGTATCCTTTATTTTCAAATGGAAATAAGTGTCTACGAGTGTGTCAAAATCCAGCGAAATTCGCTGGATTTTGGTTGATTTTTATGTGAATGTTCTTAAAGAAAATATTAGAAGTTTTACTGATATATATGGAATCACTGTAGATATTTTTGGGATTTTTTGGGGGAAGATTTTTGCTCATTTTTTGAAAATATTTACAAGAATTTTCTTGCCAAATTTGGGGGATTTTTTTTTTTTTTAAATTAAAATTTTAAGGGAAACTTTTAATGAATTATTGGAATTTTCTTCCTAATGGTTTTGCAAATTTTCAGAAATTTGGGAAATTTTTTTTTCAGATTTTTGGGATTTTTTTCAGACAAGGAAACAATATTTTTTTGGTGCCCGTAAATGAAGACAACAGGAGGGTTAATATCCACTGTCCCGTCCAAATAAAATTAAAATAAATAAATAACCAAATTTTTAATCAGAATTAATTTAGCCTTTTAGTCATAGAAATCTGATCAGTAATGATGACATTATTGATTCGTGCAGCTTTAATCTGTCATCATACTCTGGATAAGACACTGACAAATAAAGTTTACAAGTAAATAAATACAAAATACTGTAAATCAAACAAAATTCAAACATATTAAGCACTTCTCTTGGTCATCACTGAGCTGTCACTGTGGAGTTTGCTGTGGACTGGGAGGACTGGGACACGCCCAGTGACAGATTACTGAGAAGAGGTGTCATTCTCTTTGAGCTCCACATGCTTCTATTTATAACAGATAGCTGCAATAACTCAGAGAGAGGGAGGGAGAGAGAGAGGGAGGGAGGGAGGGCGAGCTGCATAGAGAGTCATATGACCTCCAGCTCATTCCAGAGATAGTGACGGACAGAGCGTTCACTCTGCTCCCATCTGTTATTACACCGGAGTGTGCAGAGGATGTGTCGCAACGCTGTCAGAGGACTCTGAGAAAGATTTCTGGGATATTGTCTGTAATTATTACCTAGCCAAGGACATAACAATATATATATATATATATATATATATATCACACCTGGGAGAACGACTGAGAGACGATGCCAGAGGAGAAAGGTAACGCTGACCTTTAATAACCTTTCATGAGCTGTGTGTTTCTTGTTCACCTGCTGGGAGAGAAGAGAGTTCAGCGCTAGTCATTTTCTGATCTTTTAATACCCATTTATGTCTTAGATTGCTCTTTAACAGCCACCGCTCAGGAAAATCAGTCAACAGCTCCGTGTGACATGAGTGCACTTTGGCTGTTTCTGTGACTTTACCTACAGCTGAACAGGCCTCCTGTTATGTAATCCCAGTTAGAAGCTTTGGGTTCTTTCTGTTTGAATGACAACAAGCCTGTGGTAGCGAGCTGAATGCTTATGCTGCAGGTTGATATGCCGCCTGCCTGCCTGCCTGCCTGCCTGCACCATCCCTGGCAACAACACTGTTGTCTTGGTCCCCTGCCTGCATCTCCAACACTGGGAGCTCGGCCATTTGGGCAGCTTACAAAGGGGTGAGGGCCAGTTGCTAAGAAGAAATCACTATGATATGCCTATAGCTGTTTGCAGCGTCTCTGGTAGTGCACAACGAGGTGACCTTTCAGTGTTTTATCATCTTTTGATTGTCTCTGCATTGGCTCTAAAGTTTCTCTAAATGCTCCCATAATGTCTCTATGATGGCATATCATAACAAACAAGCTTTTAAAGGACATTTTTGTAAGTAATTGAGCTTTATTGTAGCAGAACAGATAAGATTGGGGATTAAAAAAATAAAAAATAGTCCCACATCAACAGTATTAACAGAGAAATATACTTGTAGCTATCAAAAAGTAGAACTTCTCATTCAGTTAAATGGTCCTTTAGAATGTTTTTAACATTACATATTATTGAAATTTGATAGCAAATGAAATTGAAATCAGAACTTCTTCCAAAAGTAAGGAAAGATTGTAAAAACTGCTCTGGCATTAGTTTTAAAGCATTTCACAACGTCTTCCCTAAAACATAGGCCAGCATTGCATACATTTCTGTGATAAACATTTATATTAGAATAGAGACAGCAAACTCTTCAAAATAAAGGTGCGATGCATTATATAAGGTAATGCATATATATATATATATATATATATATATATATATATATATATATATGTCCTATATTCATCATATAATAGATTTAAAACGTGATTTAGATGTTTCACGTTGCAATTTCTATTTGAAACTGATTATTTGTTCAGCCTCAGCAGCCTTTAGCATCGTAGCATCAGTATATCGGCTCCTTATTGTTAGTTTGTTGAGTTCAATGTTATTATGTGCAGTAATCTTCTTACATTATTCAGCTTTCCATTGCAGGAACTTGGGGCAGCTTTGAGTATTTACTGATGTCATGATTTCAGCTGCTTTCTTATAATCACTACATCATGACCCGTTAAATGTCCCCAACTCCAAAGAATGAGGCCAGTTCATCCAAAACTTGCTAAAGTTGCTTCAGAGTTGAGATTAGTTTTACTCAGTTTTACTTGGTTGCCATTTCTCTGCTGATCCCTTCCTTTTAATTTATGCTTAGTAAACTAAAGAAACACTTAAACAGAAGAAGAAGATTATTGAGGGTTGCAGTCATTAAAACAAGTTCATTGAGTTTGATTTTAACTTGATATGTTGTTAGATTGTGTACATGTTTAAAGCTGGTCATGTTTTAAAATACTTTTATTTGATCCCTAACTGTGAATGTATTTAAGCAGAAACACAAAATAGAAATATGCGAGTACTGTACTTGAGTAAATGTACTTTCCACCGCCGACCTCTAGCCAGCATGGCTGTAAAAAGAAGCCTCATAAACACACCGTAAATATTTCCTCCTCTTGTTTTGAAGCGCCTTGTTAAAGCCGATCCAGTGTTAGACCTGTTCTGACTATATGTCGTGCTCTGTGATGACACTCGTTAAAGTCTGGTGGCGAGGACACGCTGGCAACACACCCACACGTTTCTACACACAAACACACACACGCTGTACAATGAGTGAGAAACACAACGAGCACATTGACGTATATAGTGTTCTAATTTAATGAGAATTCCACATGTTGTTCTGCACGTATACATGAATGCTTTTACAGGTATTTAAGCTAAACACTGCCTCAATAGCCACACACACACACACACACACACACACACACACACCACTGGAGTGTCAGTCCCAGCCAAGGACAGCGTATCCTGGGTGTGTGATGTAATGGCTGGCGTGTTGTCAGCAGTCGCAACGACGCCGTCACTTTTCCAGACCTGCCAGTAAACAAACCGTGTGTTTACTAGTCCTACCGGTGATGATATTTCAGATTAAGATCACACAGGGATGGGGTTATTCTCATTTTTGTTGCCATCAACACTGAAGGCTGAATTTGACTGTAGTTTGGAGCAAATCTTGTTCAAAAAGTAGAAAAAGTTGCATTTTTTGGGGACTATTTTCACCCGTGGATGAATACATGTAATGTGAGAGTGAGTATTTGGGGCAGCAGGACAGAGTTTGTGGAACGTGGCTCACTGATGCATTTTTAATGGTTTTTGGACAACAGTGAAGCTCTGAGGCACGGATACATCAGGGTTTGGATGCACATGCAGCAGTGATGCATTCAACTTGGGCCTTTTTATTGGATTTGTTGGTAAAAAATAAACACAAAACGTCATGATTTAGCTGAAATGTCTGTTTTTAGAAAGTTTTCCCTCTGCCATCACTTCTCCTGTTTTGTGTTTTCCTGTGAAATGTGATATTTGGGAGAGATTTAATGCTAGTTGAGATCAATGAGAAATATTGGATGTCAGCAGATGAGCAGGACTGATGTGAAAAGAAATATTTTTACCGCATTTTTTTGGCCACTTGAGGTCAAAAACCCAATACTTACCTATTCCCATCTTGAGTTATTGTACAACAAAGCGTCAACATTGACTTGAAGTTGTGTTTTTGTGTTCTTTTAGCTCTGTTTTGGTCTCCACCAGCTCCTGAGAGAAATATCTGTCCTAACTTGGTCTCTATACTTGTTTTTTAATGAAAAGAACTATCTTCAGTGGCTGGATAGCTGGTTGATGAAAGGAAAACATTAAAGCTGCTGATCATAAATGCAACACAATGAGCCGAATGTTCCTAAACACCTCAACCCTTCACTGCTTAATGAAATATGGCAAATATGGCTTTTATTTTACATTCATTTCCCACTAAATCTCAAGAATTATGTAACAATCTGCAATTGGGGCCGCTCTGTGCTCACTTGCTGACTCTATGATGTACCTTTCTGCAGTTCAAGGTGCAGAAACGTCCTGTGGATGCTGATAATCTGCTGCGTGTTTGAATGCGACTGCAGCTGTACTGCCTTCTGAAACCTGCTTGGCATTTGCCCGGTGTTTTTGCACCAGCTCCGCTCAAACCGCTGACACACTAGTTTTCCACAGAGAGCCTCTATTCATGAGTCATGCTGTTTCTCACTGGGGCTGAAATACAGTAAACGGCCGGCAAAACAAACCCAATCTCCTCTTTGATTCCTGCCCACACTGGCCTTTGTGTTCCTCCCCAATCAGCCCTCCTGGTGATGAACTGTTTATTAGATCAGCATTCTTCACGTACATTGACAATGCGCTCGCCGTGTGCATGTTTCCTGTGATTTTCTGCTGCGTCACTCCAGTCATATGAAGCCTTCTATTATTATTTCACCTCCACAGGCTGCCGATGGAAGCAGTGAGATGACTTTCTTTATTTAGTTTCTCCTATTTTCATCTTAGTGACTCTTTCATCTCTGCTGATATGTCCCACTTAAACCAGGCATGATGCCTGGATCACACCCAAACAGCATGGCATGGTGGAAGTAGGAAACTAAAGCAAAAAAAGCAACAAAAACAGTGTTTTTCTTTAAAAATAATATGCTTGACGTCGTGTTTTATAAGCTCTTTGCCTAAGACAAGGCATTTTCATTGAGTTTAATTTAGTTTTCAATCAGCTTGTGCAGCAATCTGAGTTTAAATAACACAGAATGTTAAATTTTTGCAACTTACAAGGTAAATTTGAATGTTTATCTTGCAACCTGACATTTTTTTTAAAGCTCCTTTGGGTGTTGACAGGTTGTCAAAATATTGCCGTCATAGAAACAAAACCCTCGTGCTCCATCCGAGTGCTTTTCTGCCAAAGAAGACTGCTCTGACACACAGCCTAACACACTGCTTGTATGGGTTATCAGGTCTGGGACTGATCATTTCATTCGTTCTGGAGCATGTCTGCGAGGAATTGATCCCATTTAGCCTCGATGCTTTATTCAGCCTCAGGCATCAGGGTTCACACTAGAGGTGTTTGAGGTCAGGGCTAAGTGAAACTGTGACCACAAAGCTGCTTCTTTATGGAACTTTCCTTGTGCACAAGGGCATGTTGAAACAGAACGGGGCCGTAACTTTATGCTATAATTAGCCAAGACCCAGAACGTGACATAACATATGTGCATCTTATGTATCTATAGTGTTGGATCCTATTTAATTGGACCTTGCACTGTGTTGTCCTGAGACAAATGCATGGAAGTGTTCCAGCAGAGCCAGCTGCAGTAACACGTGGGATCATATCTGTAGGCTGGGTGTCATCCACGTGGAGCAACTATTCACTGAGTCATCTGTCAGACGAATGGCAGGAATCATATGTTTTCACACAAAGGCCGGATTCATTAGAAAGCACACCAGTTGCCTCTTCCAGCTTCCCTCAGGGCTACTATTAAGGGTAATGACAGATTTCATAATGTTCCGGTGGCTATTTTAGGTACTATTATATAAATAGTATCACTAGCATAGCAGTAGTTAGCTTCAAACATGCCCCTGTTTATGTGACGTGCCATTGTCTCTATAAGGACTGAACTAACATCTGCCAAAAGGGTGGAAGGTCAGCTGTCTTGACCTCAGGGTAGGAGGTGAAATGGTGTACGGGTCAGGTTGAAGGTGTGACTGCACAGGTGGATGTTAGCGCTTCGACTGGAGCACAAAAACATGCAACTCGTAATTTCTAGTCTAAATTTATTCCTGGTCGTTTTCCACGTTTTCGCCGTCGTGACTGTACTCAGTGAACTTGGACTATAGGGTCTCCTCATGTCTTTTTCTTGGCTTCTAGCGAGGATGAGATAATGGAGTGAGTTTTCTGTTAGGGTGACAGACAGGAAACGCTTAGGCAGTGAAGTCATGCCCATACCAAGGCGAAGCCAGGTGTGAGCAGCCTCTTAAAAACCTGTCACATGGTGTTAATCATATTAAGTCCCGAAGAGGATGTGAATGCAACTAATGAAGTTGTGTCAAATTTTATTTAACAGGTCTTTAAAATGTTGCAAATTCTCAGACTGTTGTATTGCTGGGCTAAGAGCATGCATTCAAGCACGAAAGCACCACTTTGGTAATAAATCACACAAATTATAGTAGTCTATAGAGAGGAAGTTGTGGTTTCATTAGATTTCAGGCAATATCGGTGCAAACGTAGGCGATGTTGGATTCATATAGTCAATTTTCTCTTAAGTAACACCTTAACCCTCCTGTTGTCCTCATTTACGGGAACCAAAAAATATTGTTTCCTTGTCTGAAAAAAATCCAAAAATTCAGCAAAAAAATTCCACAAATTTCGGAAAATTTGCAAAACCTTCAGGAAGAAAATTCCAATAAATCCTTAAAAGTTTCCCTTAAAATTTTAATTTAAAAAAAAAAAAAATCCCCCAAATTTGGCAAGAAAATTCTTGTAAATATTTTCAAAAAATGAGTAAAAATCTTCCAAACAAAGCCTAAAAATATCTAAAGCGATTCCATATATATCAGTAAAACTTCTAATATTTTCTTTAAAAACATTCACAAAAAAATCAACCAAAATCCAGCGAATTTTGTTGGATTTTGGTTGATTTTTATATTTTTTGACATTTTTTTTTCCACCAAAAAATGTTCAAAGATTTCCCAAAAAAGTTGAAAATGTGGACATCAGAAGTTTCACTGTGAAAACATACTTTTTTCCCACATTTTCAAACTTTAAACCAGGTCAATTTTGATCCGCAGGACGACACGAGGGTTAAAAGAAGCTATGGATGTTAACCAGTCTGTCCTGAAGTAGCAGGTACAGCAACATTTCATATACTTCTTAGTTTTTGCTTCAATAATTGTCAAAGAACATGACTTTAGAATCCCTAAAATGACTTGTACAACTAAATTATGACAGCAAATAAATGATGGTAAAAACTTAAATATGAACTTATGTCATTTTCTGTCAACATAATGGGGAAATGTTTAGCAAATTTAGCAAGTTGCAAACATGCTAACTGGTACTAAATGCATCATTTAAATGTTCATTGATGTTTGTTTTTTCACCAAAATATCCGATCTTGCAATACATTGTCGACTAATAGTAACTACAGCATCATCAAACTTTTACTGGTTATTTTCTGCTTCTAAAAGCACTTGACAGTTGTGTTCTTTGTCCACCCATCATCCACCCTAAGCACCTCCATGCAAACTCCAAAGCAGTCCAGAAATGTGGCTTTTTGTTTGTTGAAAAATAGATTTCTCATGATCATAGTCCAGCCAATGATTCTGTTGCTCCTATATGTACTTGGGAGAACAATTGAGTTGTAAAGTAATATCAAATCTAGGACATAGGGTTGGTGAGGGCACTAAGTAAAATTTGTGAAAGTCAAATTGCAACTCTCTAAGTACATTAACTTTTGTCAGCAATTTAATCACAGTAAAGAAACGTGAACATTTCAGACAATTTCCTCTTTGCTCGTGTCAGAAGCCATTTTTAAGAGGTTCTTTATGTCAACACAAACAAATTTACAAGTCTATGAAAATATTTTTGAAACTCTGTTAAAACAGGTAAAAGTGGCATCTAGTTTATTTGTATTTGCCAGCATTTTGTTCATATGATAAATGATGTAGAACCACCATCCCAACCAAAGAACTCATTAGGAACCCTGTGTATTATTAGTATTTCCTAACCTCCCCATGAAAGTAAAACATCATTTAATTGTTTTGGAATATGTTCACATCTTTACTCATAACAAAATGAGCGTCCCCAAGGTCAGCAGCTCGGCGACCACGAACTACTCCTGCTGTGGTAATGTGAGCATTTTGATCCCCTGCCCACCCCTGCTGCCTCTGCAGATGGTTCACACCAGGAATGCTGCAGAGCACCATGGGATCCCCGTGAGTTGAGGGAACACTATTTTTAGGAGGTGCCGGAGCATGGCTCCTTGAAAAGGCATTAGAGATATAGATGCTTGTGTTTTCCACTGCGCAGTGGCATGCGGTTTCATATCATACATATGTGTATCTTAAAAGCTTTTTCATGTTGCACCATTAACAAAGTTGTTGGAAGAGTTACTGTCAAGTTTAGACGGTCCACTGTAAAACTTGGGAGCTTCTCAATTTCAGTTCAAAGCAAAGTCTTGAATGCAAACTTCCTTTAAAAAAGAGAAATTAGAAGTGATTGGGTAAGTGTGAGTCTCGCTTCATAAGGCATCACAGAGGGTTGCTAAATGTGTAGCTAATGCTGATATTTGGGCAGTTGTATGGTATACATGTGCAGATGGTTAGCTGCCGTTGGTCACTGTTTGTTCCCAGAAGCTTCCAGTGGTGTGACTGCACACAGTACAGACATGTAGTGTTGCATTGCTCAGATATCTGCCTGCCTGGCTGCGACCTTTGGGACAACGGCATCAGTAGTAGCAGTCAGCCAGAACAGACGCCAGAGAGGCTGATTGATGATATGGACAACTGGCCTCCTGGAGAAGACAGGACGTTGGCAGCAGTAGATGGCTGGGAGGAGGGGAGGACTCTATATGCTGCCACACTCAGCACAGTCACTCTCTGTCTTCCATCGCAGAAAGGAAGCTCATTGCTTTCTTACATCACCCATGTCCAAATGAATTAACTCCACTCATTACTTTTGTTCCTTTCTCCTTAACTTTTGACCTCATTACTAATAAGTGCTTACAGGGACAGAAATGCATTGGTGCAAAACACGTCTCCAATATGTAGCAGGTTTGACTTTAATTTGACTACATTTGGGGACTTGAAGCAACGTATTACCAAGTGATTCAAGTGCATTCTGGGAGACACATTTCAACTTTGTTGTATAGCAGAAAAAATTGTATCATCTTCTTCGAAATATGCTCGTAAAAAAATGGCAAAAAAGATAGATTGTCACCCTGGTTACTTGGTATTTTTCAAATGCCTGAACCACAAAGATGCAATCATTGCTCTGTCAAGAACACTAACAAGGGCACAAAAAAGCAATAATTCAAAATAGATTGAACAGGCCACTAATTTTGTCAGCTTACTGACTCCCCACTGACAGATTGTTGGAGCTTTATCAAAGACCACTACAACTATCTTGGTTCCCGGCAGCCTGAATGTCTGCAGCAAGTTGCTGGATTCTACATCTGGCCCGAAAGATCATCTCCTGTCTCTTCATCATGCACGCCCTCCTCTTCTATTTGCTGTTTGAAGAGGAAGTAATGACACTGGATCCCCCCCAACAGGTGCAAGGGTTCAGCAACGTACGCCAGGTCAGATCAGGAGGCTTCCCCTGCGACTACCAATCCCTGCTGCCTACCCGCCTCCCAGCCCGTCCTCGGTTTTGGACTGTTGTCTTTTCCAGATGGTTGCAATCATTTTGGTCTTAGACCTTTTTTACGAGGACTCAAGACTTTCCCCTCCTAAATTCTTCTCTTTATTGGCCGCCGTGCCCACATCTAGGCTCAGCATGGGTAGCTTCAATATATCCCAACCTCCGACAGACAACAGAATCTAAGCAAGATCGCCCAAATTTCCTATTCTCGCCTTGATTCAGTTTTGAAGTCAGCACATTTTCAAGTCAGAGATCGCATTGTAATCTAGACATATAGACTGAATGGAAGTAGCTCTTTGGGCTTTTAGCATGATCCAAAGAAAACTCCATGAACTGTTTCCTTTCTCTATATTTTCATTATATTACTGACCTCAAGAATGTCCAGTATCACCAAGGTACAATTTTTCACTTTCTATTTGAGTAAAAGTCTGATTTGGACATTATACTTTTGAAAACTCTGGCATGGGGCCTAACTCAATAAAACAATGGCAGGTTATCATACTAAAGAGATCAGGTTGGGGAGGCTGTGTTTGTCTTGGACATACAAACACACTACAAATCTCACCATGGGTGAGCGGACCTCGTAAAAGTTGCTGAAGAATGTGTTGCTGTAAGGCTGTGCAGTGGCTGTTTTCACTCCCCTGTCAAGTATCCTCTTGTAAAGCAGGCTGCAAACACCGGTTTGGATGTACAGGGAAGAAATAGAACAAGAGGCCCGAAACAAAACTATTTTACTTGCTATCAAATATAGTAATGTGCATCCCATGTCCTTGAGTCATCTTCTAGTGGGCCTATTTTTATGATTGAAAGTCTGAATTACATTTGAGGGTGTTTTTTTGTTTGAGAGTGTCTCTTTGTCAGCACCAGGCATAAACAGTGTCCAGAAAAGCCTTTTTGGTTTTGAAAATGAATTTGCATGTTTACAATTTAGCACTGTTGCAAGGAATTGTTGTGTTCCAACCTCTGAGAACATTTACACTTAAAGTTATCCCTTAGCTTTTTGCATCTTTGCATAATTCTACATAGCATAACTACAAACAATAAGTGGAAACAGCTTGCAAAAGTCCATTTAACCCTCCTGTTGTCCTCATTTATGGGCACCAAAAATTACTGTTTCCTTGTCTGAAAAAAATCCAAAAATTCAGAAAAAAAAATTCCCCAAATTTCTGAAAATTTGCAAAACCTTCAGGAAGAAAATTCCAATAATTTCTTAAAAGTTTCCCTAAACAGTTTTATATTTAAAATTTCCCCGAAATTTGGCAAGAAAATTCTTGTAAATATTTTTAAAAAATGAGTAAAAATCTTCCAAAAAAATCCTAAAAATATCTAAAATGATTCCATATATATCAGTAAAACTTTTAATATTTTCTTAAGAACATTCACATAAAAATCATCCAAAATCCAGTGGATTTTGCTGGATTTTGGTAGATTTTTTTGTGAATGTTCTTAAAAAACATTTTTAATATTTTTTTCCACCAAAAAATGTTTAAAAATTTCCCAAAAATGTTGAAAATGTGGACATCAGAAGTTTCACTGTGAGAATATGTTGTTTTCCACATTTTCAAACTTTAAGCTGGGCCAATTTTGACCCGCAGGACGACAGGAGGGTTAAAAGTGTAAAATATGCCTGTCGGCGCCTCTTGTGCAACCTCGTAAACATGTTTTATCGTGTTCTTCGGCTCATACATTAACAGAAATGTAAATATGACAGTTAGTTGTTCTACTGGTAGTTACTGTACATGCTGGGACTATTTCTTGGCAAACAACATGAAGGCATGGTTTCCATGTGCAGCTTGTTTTCACAGCGAGGTCGTGGGTGTCATGCCTTTGTGCATGTAGTGTGACCTATACTGAAACCTGTGTGACCTTATCTGGCATCAAACTTAATGCCAGAGGTGTTGTATGGTAGCACTTGGTGGATGGATAAACCTGTTCACTGAAGTAGTTCCAGAGCTTGATTCCCCTGAAACCACAACTTTATGTTTTTACATTCCTGGTAGAGTACACGCCATACAAACTGGAAATGGGTGATAGATTTGTTTTGAGTCATGTTTGCTGTCTCCCTTAGGCTAAAGTCTTTATGCTAAGCTAGAAAAACTAGACTCCAGATCTGTACTTAACACACAAACTCGAGACTGGTATCAGTTTTCTCGTCTTAATCTACAAAAAGTCTATTTTGCAAAATGTTGGAGGCTGTTTTAGGGATATCTACGATGTTCAATGAAGTGACTTACTTTGATTCAATAAGTAAAATGTTTGTTTTTAACTTTATAGGTAGAAATGTGTCAGGGCAGCTAAATGTGGTGCGGTTTTAATTTTTCCACATTATAGAGTAGAGAGGAACAAAACAGCATTGTAGCTTAAACTTAATCTAAGTCCAAACATCGTGCCAATAAAACACCCAATAAACACCCAATGAACTGAGCAAACCACCCGAAACAAGTTTCTTGGTCAAGTTCCAAAGAGCAGCTCTGTTTGGCTCTCTGCTACACTTCCTTCTCTCTCTGCCGCTGTCTCCAAATCAAATCATTTGATGAACTCCCCTTTTTCAGGCTCAATTATTGGTAACCATGGAGGCCTGATGAAAACCGGTCTGACGACGTGAATGTTTCCTGAGAGCACAAAGGGCCTTTTATTTAGCCGATGTTCCAGTCAGTGGTGAAAAGCAGATCAGCGTTTGAGCTCGCTGTGCCAGGATGATGATGAAAGGGAAAAGGGACGAGATGTCCCGGTGATACTGTGAGGATGGAGTTGTCAGTCTTTTTCCTGGCTTTTTGCGTTGTCACAAACACCTGTAGGGAGGCTAGATGTTTATCACTGCAGTTGTTGACTTGTTTTTTTGCTTGGCACACTCCAATCCTCCCAAATTCTTGGAAAGTGTTTGTGAACAAAGTTATGATGCATCATCAACCAGCATCAGTGTGTGTGTCATCGTTCTAGGCTTGTATGTGTGAGATGTAGCCTCACACTGCCGAATCCCACAATGCAAACTGTTTAGTTTGAATTAACGTGCAGGATCCTTTTACCCAAATTACCAAACAATTAACAAAAACTTAAATAATGGTGAAAATGCTCAGGTGCAACCCCTAGTGAATCCGGTGGCAGGGTTTCCTCTGCAGTCCGCCGCCGCTCCTTTAAATCCTTTTTTTTTTTTTTTTTTTTTTTTTTTTTTAATCGTCGCAAACACGCCACCGCATGTCTCCACTTTCATAGCAGTCCAGCACTGTGTCGGGTACTAAGGTAAACTACAGAAAACTATCTTGCTCACTTTCTACTCTTTGGGATTAATACGACGTTAATTACTCGCGAGAGCGCGACCTTGATAGTGACGTCACGTACAGCATTCAGACAGCAGGTTAGAGTCAGAGGAGCGTCGTCTTGGAAAATAGAGCAGCGACTTACCGGAGAAAAGTTGTTAGCTTTAGATAACTGATAATAGATTTTACAAGTTAAAAAGACATTCTCTAAATATTCATGTCCAGCTAACGGTACGTAACATATCGGTAGCTTCAGTTAATTAGACCCGGTGCCAACTCAGTGTCGCTAACGTGAGTAAACTATTGATAGCATTAAGCTAATATCTACACTCTGTGTATGAATAACTGCTGACTGCATTTTCAGATGAGCTTGTTCAAGTATTTTTTATAATTTTAACATTCAACCTTTAAAAAACATTTTCAACTGGCCATTCAATAAATAGGTTGTGCAAGGAAAATCTGCAGTTAAGTATCATTTGTTTACATTGCCACGGCTCCCGGAGAGCCTGCTGCAGCTGCTGAGAAAAAAACCTGGAGGAAACACTGTGGTGGTTTTAATAGTCAGATTGAATTTGGGATTTGTCAATGTCGCCTACACAATGGAAGTGAATGGAATTTAGTTAGTAGTGCAACACATTTATTATACTTAGTATAACTCAACAGCAACATCTATCCAGAAACGGTGCCATTGGTGCTGGATGATGCTCAACCACAGAATTCCAATGTCTACAGTTAGAGATAGTCTCTATTACAATTGTCAAGAATTTAGTCGACCACCCCCTACTTGTACCCAACAACCTCACTAGAGAAAGGGTCAGGCTAACATCAGAGTTAGGGTTATGCATGTAGTGGTTGATTTAAAGGAAAAGTGGCACATATTAAACTATTGGACACTTGTAAAACCATTGCTACTGCCAATCACATAAGACGTGGATCCATCTGGGCTCTCCTGCAGCATTTTTGCATTCGTTACTAATTGCGTCCTAGCTGAGTGTTACATCTAACGCCAACAGAAGTGGACATTGTTTGGAATGAATGGTAGATGCTGTCAATTACATGGAGGTTCTCTGTGCATTTATGTTCTTCTTACGACCACCATATGAACCATTTCTATGGAGATGACTTTATTTATGGCAGGCATTTACGCCATGTTGGTGCAGCACACAACACAATCAGACTCTTGACTAGCAACCACATGGGTTGCTAGTCAAGAGTCTGAGGGTCCCATTCATATAATAGTTGACCCTTGTAAGTCCCACATCCATGAAGGAGGGTCAGCTGAGGGTCGAACCACACATATAGACCCCAGTTGTGATTGAACCCATTTTTCTGAATAGGGCGTGAGTCTCAAGGGAACGAACAACAAGACAGCCCAATGTCTCTGTACATGCTGAAAACAAGTAACATGTTTCAGCGTGAGCCAAAGAACAAAAAGAAATAAAGACTGGTGTTATTTTTACATCCGACGACTTGGATATTTATGGATCAAAGCATTGTTTCATCACAATAATGGAATATGTCATTGCGAAAAAGTAGGACTTGTGTGTGTATTGGAGTAAAATGATGGTGCCTGAAGTTTGAAGAACCAAATGGGGACAAATGTAAAGTGTGGGTCACAGAAATGAGGCAGATATTTTTGGATGAAAGCTACTTACTACTGTATCTTCATGCAAAACATGCGCAAAAATCTCCCAATATCTGTGACTAACCATCACTATGGAACCATCCTCCACACACAGACTATTTACTCTCCAGTATGTACTAGATTGGGATCTAAAATTGCCTTTTTTCTGTCTCCTGCAGTGTTTCAGCAGCAGGCTGTCCACAGCCCTCTGGAGCAGAAGCAGAAGCAGAAGCAGAAACAAGGCGGAGGAGGACCGATCCCCTGTCAGAACTGCGGGAAGCCATGCAAAGGGGAGGCTCTGCGAGTTCAGAACAAACACTTCCACATCAAGTGTTTCGTCTGCAAAGGTATGAAACAGCCTCATCTTATCTCTCACCTTTACACTGTCAACGCAGAATCCACAACCTCACACAAACTAGACACCAAAAGCTGAACATCCCAGGATGCCATTTTGGTTGGGAAGTAGATGCACACCCTGAAAAGTAAAGCAGTTTTTTTCTGAAGAATATATAGGATGGACGATCAATTGCTATATAGTGCTTAGTAGAATAGTCAGAATAGGTTTATGGGGGTAATGAATGAGCTTCATTAGCCATGTAGCTTGAAATTACATATAATATATAGTTCACATACTTCTCAATAAGAAGGCTAAGAGATTGTATTGTATCGTATTGTGTCATAGTTGTCACGTATTATACACATCAGATCACATCTTTTTATATCATCGTATAGTTTCATATCTTTTTGTGTCATATGATATTGTAGCATAGCATAGCATAGCATATTCTATGGTCATATATAATATATCATATATCATAATATAGCATAGCATAGCATATTCTATGGTCATAAATCACAGTGAATCAACATAGCATAGCCTATCAGATCACATCATATTGTTTCCTATCATATCATATTGTATGGTGTCATATCATATTGTGTCATATCATATCATACTGTGTCATACTGTGTACTGTCCTATCCTATGGTCACATAAAACCATAGCATTAACATAGCATATCATAGCATAGCATATCAGATCACAGCATAGCATCGCATAGCATAGCATAGCATATTCTATGGTCATATATCATATATTATAGCATATCATAGCATATCAGATCATAGCATAGCATATCATACTGTTTCCTATCATATCCATATTGTATGGTGTCGTATCATGTCATATCCTGTCATATCATATTGTGTCATAGTGTATCCTATCCTATCCTATGGTCATATAAGACCATAGCATAGCACAGCCTAGCCTAGTTTAGCATAGCGTAGCATATTCTATGGTCATATATTATATATCATAGCATGTCATAGCATAGCATATCATAGCATGTAGTTTCATATCCTATCCTATCCTATCGTATCATATTGTATCATCATATGGTTCTGTATTGTATTGACCACCACCTACAGATAATTGTTTTATAGATGCTAGTCCTCATATTACAATTTGAATCCTTTGTAAATTTTTTGTAAGAGTTTAGCCATGACTAACCACTGACAAGAGTCTGTTGGTAATTTAATACATCTTTGTGGCCAATTCATTATTGTAGATAAGTCATTTGTTGTGACATTGTTATGGATAGTTGACCAGTAAGAGGAAATTCATTGAGTCAGTACTAATAGGTTGGTCACATTTAACCAGTTAAAGTGACTGATGTGTGTCTGGGGGTTTCTTCTGTGTATTTATTTCTGGGTTGTTTAGCTGCAAGTGTTAGAAACTTGAAATCCGAGTTTGCTCCATGTGTTTGTGTGTGTGTGCTGTGGGTGGGTGTGGGTGTTGGTTGTTTTTTTCTATCTTTTTGCATGTGACCGGAGGGTGTGTTTGCACTCCTCCCAGCACGAGCCTCGTGTCAGACCGCTGTTGTCGTCAACACACGCTCCGGTTGCTCGGCAACCTCCGGGGTCGCTACAGTGTCGGCAGCTTCCTGGAGTTTATCGCCTTTAATCCTGCACTGACCAGCAGACTGCCTGTCTCTACATTTACACCCCACCATTACCTCCTCCCCCCTCTCCTTCTTTAACTCTGTGATTCTCGTGATGAATCAGTGATGATGAGATAAGTCAACTGCAATCAGCGATCAGTTCGTTTAAGCCTGACCTTATCAGATAATTCCAGTCTATTACCACTCGGATCTTATTTTTATAGCTCTGCCCATTATTCTAATGTATAATAATGACACTGTCTACACACTGAATTAATAGATGACAGAGTCAGATAATGAGAAAGGCCTACGTTATTGGTCCTAGTTATAATAAACCAGAATGATCCTGAATGAACCGTTCTTGTTTTTACGGCTATTTTCAGCTCTTAGACACAAGAACAGGAGCACATCATTTGGTTTTGCTAGCCAGTATATGCAACCACTATGAAACAGCTGCAAGGAATTTTTGTTTATGTATTGTTAGCCATGGCCACTGGTGAAGTGCATGTTGGTTTAACCCAACTCTGAGGTGTTTTGGTTGAAAAAATGACTTGGGCACCACTAACTTGTTCCCATAGAGAGTCACTGCATAAACTGTATATAACTATGTATATAAAAGATGGATGTAGTGACCGTTATATGACCCGTTGGTAACCCCTTGCTAACCCTTCTGTTTGGAAGCCTTGACTTTGGCATGTGGCCGTCACCATCTTGGCATTTCGAAACTAGATGTAACAAGCAAGTTGACTTATTGAACTCAAGGACACTGAACACAGCGATTTAGTAGCAACCTGTCAATGACAAAGACGCCCTGTCCTAAAACTCATCCTGTTTTATCTTCTATATTCCTCTAAACGGGACCGTAACTTGCTAAATGAGCACAATGCTGTATTCAGAAAGTCTTTAAATGACCAAATAAGACCATAAACTCAGAAGGAAAATGTTTACTGAATTAGCAGATCAAGTGAAAAGTAGGATTGTTTTCTTAAAGACTTCCATACAATTGAACGTCTTTTTGCATCTAGAGAAGTCGCCCCCCTCCTCAACAAGTAAAGAGAGACTCAAAATGACCACGAAATGATACAAAATGACCACAAAAAGGCACAATAGACCAAAATAAATGCAAAACAACCAAGATGTCTGAAAGATGAAGCAATATCGATGTTATGTAAAAATGGGTACATAGTTGTTTCCATTGGCTCGTAGCATGATTTTAATTAGATTTTTCTAACATACGATGTCCCAGGCAACTATTTTAGCACCACTATGCTTAAATAGATTACACATAGCTATTGGTGCTAGTTATTTTACAACAAGTAGCCAGCAGCATATAGAATGGAATGAAATTAGCCACCAGATGCTAATTTAACTGCTTTTCAGTAATATTATGGAAATGCAATATATAGTAATATAACACAACACTAATTATATTTTCTTGATCATTCTAATGCAATGTACATTCCTACTTTTTTTCTTATTTACAAAGTTATATCAAACTGCTGCTGCGTCATATAAAGGACGGATTAGCCTTTTAAGCATGTTGTGTTTTAATATTGTGCGGCTATTAAAGACTTCCTTACCCTACTAATTGAGCTGAATTCGTGCCTTTATGAAGAGGTTTTATGTTTGACTTGAGCAAATTGCGCTGATTACACGCCTTGGGTCACACTCACAAATTACTCATGCAAATTCATCAGATGTTAATACTTTAAAGTCATTATTTCGCAGTTACTTGAGGTCGTAATTAAAGGGACGGAGAGCTGTTTTCTACCCAGGATGAAGTTATTTTGCTCTGCCTTTCTAAAGGGCTTAATTAGGAAGCGTGGGGCTGGCTAATTTAGTGCCAGGCATTCAGGAGGTGGATTTAAGGGTGCTGTTCATGCCACCCAAAAAAAACAAAACAGTGTCTGGCCATTCCTTCTATCTATAAATCCAAAGCATGGCAGAATTAATTGAATTTCCAACTAATTTGGCTTATTAAATGTGCAGAGTGTTTCCAGCATTGGGAGAATTAGGTGGGGACTCAGGTTGGGTTGTTTGCTATTAAAACTTCCAGATGTGGACTGACAGGAATCTGAAACTCAGCGATGGAAATAAAATAAACCCCAGCAGGCCGAGCGGAGATCAAATTTCTCTATCTGCGGTTCAAAACTGAACATCAAAGACAAGAGAAGCCATCTGACTCTGTGTCAGGAGCCAAGTTCAACAAAGTACACCGCTCCCTTAGATGTTAGAATTTTATCTTAGCACGTTCTTTATGGGTCATAAAATCAGGTGAAATATCGTCCCTTAGCAGCTTCTGATTTATGAGCCAGAAACACACAGTCCACCTCACCTCTGACCAACTGCCCTGTATGAAAGATAGCAAGATTAACCTGTGACGGAATCATGACCCCTGACTTTATTGCCATATTAACACCAATTACAGCTGGCCTGGGTCCTAGCCAGCAGGCTAACAGTGCCAGGTTTGAAGAGAGGAACCATCAGCGCTCCTCTAGTTATGTGCAATTAACACTTCAACCAGAAAGAGCATTGGACTGATATGAATTAATGTTAGCCTCTTTAGCACTGGCTTGTAATCAAGGTTGCTCTGGACTGCTAATAGTAGGCATAGCCTCAGGGGTTTACCCTCATGTACACCTAAGTGCTGTTTGAACGTGGCTGGATTAACATGCTCGGGCAACTAATAGTTGAGGGGATCCAGTGACTCCTTACTTGTGGTAATTTGGCTAAAAACATGTGATACGGCTAGACAACCCAGAGACCCAATGACATGATTACCGTGTAACAACGAAGGATGTCAAGGTCTTGCGAATATTAGACTGTAATTGGTTGGTAGGAGGAAATACCTGAGCCACTTTGACGAGGATCAGATTGGTCTAAGCGAGGTGTCTGGTTTGGAGTAGCTTCCAAATTGCAAGGTTTGTGTGCTACTTCCTGTCAACAGTAATGAGTACCTTCCAAGACTGGCCCAAGGAGGGACAAACCATAACTCGGCAACAGGGTATTGGAAGTTAATTGGTACCTCAGGGTTCATTCTTGGGTCCTGTTTTATTCTCTTTGTACATCTTCTATTCTTGGTGTCTTGGTGTAGCATGGAACAATCTTAAACTGATTTTAAACACTTCATAGGCATGTTTTATGGGCCCTCAAGCATCCTGTGATTCTCTCCTGGCTGTCCTTGTTGCCAGACGAAAGTCAGGAGATGACTGCTTTTGCTGCCAGGTCTTGGCTGAGGAGATTCCAATTCTCTTTCTTCTTTTAAATATCATCTTAAAACGCACGTTTTTTAAATAGTTTTTCATATCCTCGTTTTAGGTGACTCCCTGCTGGTCTCTATTCTCTGTCTTCTGATTTGTCTGTTTCTGTTGAGTTTCACCTGATTGTTTTATCTAACCTAATTTTAGTTCATTTTTGTACCCTCTAGTGTTCCAACTATGCCATATTGTTAAACACTTCATAATTTTGTTATTTTTGACAAGTGCTACATAAATAAAGTTATTACAAGGTGTGCCGGATCGCGGCTCTGACTCACAACTAATAGGACTTAAGTGATTTGCTGGTAACGTCTTGGTGCCAGATATCACAGGGAAGCTTTGGAGGTCTTGTAGAGTCCAGATCTGAGTGGATCAGAGCTATTTTTGAAGCACACGGGGGGCCAGTGGAATATTAGACCAAGGTAGTCATAGTTTTGATTCCTCATTGTACCCATTGTACCCCATTGAGAGGATAATCAATGCCTTTATCAATAGTAAATTCATTTAAATTTGATTGGAAAGGGTTTGACAATCTCTTGAAATCATATTAGTTTGGACAAAAATCTGAATTCTATATGATTTTATGTATGATGTGTGACATTCATTTAACCTATACTGACAAAAAAGCCAAACTATGAATCCAGAGATCTTGGGAAATACAAATTTTACTGCACTGCATTGTTTTAAGGCTGATTTATTTTGCATTTTTAAATTATATATAAGGGTTCTTCATGCTCTACATGTGTTCAACATTTTACTAAAAGAATTCAGTTTAGAAGTTCATACCACCTGAATTGTAACCATTTTCTGGGACACTACTTTGTCTGTGCAAAATATAAACACTTTATGTCTATTAATAATGTTAACTAATGAGATATTTTCCACAACCGGTCAACCCAAAAGCTGTTTTTATTCACGACTTATTACTAAATTACATCTAAGTGTCAGTAAATCATCATACATGCATTACTCACACCTTGTAAAGTCTTTATAAATAGTGTCGTATTACAAAATGAGACCTTTAAATTTACTTCCAACACATGATATCCCAAACCGAAACAAAGAAAAGAAAAAATAACACAGTGCAGCTTTAAAGCTCTGGAGCACTTGATGAGCCCTAATTGCTGTTTTCATGGTAACTGCCGTCAACACGGAGCTGTGTGGTTTGAGGAAGTGTGTTTTATTTAGGTACCAACTGTGGCCGTCCCTGTATATCCTGTTATGTCTGCCTCTCAGACGTCTTTAAGCTGAGACACCATCAATAGCAGGCAGCTGCTGACAAAACGAAGCAACTCAGGCGTGACTTTTCATCCCTGATCTGCTTTCATGAAGGGCTGCCACTGCTTCATCCAAACAGCATTTGAATACAGTGGGGAATACTCAAATGTGAAAATATGCAGCCACACCCTAATGTAGGCAATCATGGAAACTGATAAATGAAGTGTCCGAGTGTAAGAGATGGAATCTTTTATTTACAGAAACACTCCTTTATGTCCGACACGTGCTGCTTTTTTGTCGTACACAAGCATTAAGAGTCGCTCACACAGGGGTGGGATCTTTTATTGCTCCCTGCTTACGTCTCCATAAATCTAAAAACAGTTTTATTCATGAAGTGGGTGTAGTCTGCCGAGCTAGAACGCTTCCCAATGCCGCATGTGCGTCATATTAAAAAGAAAATAAAAACAGCAAATAGCATTCTTTTTAAAGGCACAGTTAATCTCCAAACTTTTGCTTCACAAAAAAAGGAAAGATGGAATTGAGGAAAGCTCATTATTTGTGTTAATTTTAGTGGGTGTTTGTTCTTGAGCTTTGGAAGGAGAGAAAAGACGCTAATTTTAGGGATTTAAACTAATCTCAAAGTCTTAATTCCACAAATGGAGCTGGCTTTGGTGCCACTGCACCATCTTTTACAAAAAAAAAAGAATTGGTTTAACATGTTCAACAGCTCAGTTGAGAGGAGAAAATTGTAGAAAAAATGTAGAAAAGTAGAAAAAAAAGTTATGTGAGAACACTAGGTTGAAAGGAATCATACATCAACCTCACCTTTAGCCGGATCTAGTGTCTTGAAAGCAAAATACTCATCATTGCAATCCTAAAATGAATAATCCTTAACTCCTATTTAACAAACCCACACTAGTCATCACAGTAATCATTAAAATTAGTTGTGTCTCAAAGTGAACACCTCCTCACTGTTTTGTGGTTGGGCGTGGATGGACAGATGAGGCATCTGCTGCATTTATGTGGGAGATTTTCATGTGGAACACCTCCGACCATCTGGCTTTCCTGAAATGCAACATTTTTCACAAGAGTCTGGATTCAAGTTGGAAATTTGTCCTGGAACTCTACATGTGCACTTCTTTAGACGCTTAATACGCTACCGTTGAAAAGTTTAGGGTCACTTAGAAATGTCCTTATCTTTGAAGAAAATATTTTTTTGTCAATGAAGATGACATTAAACGAATCAGAAATCCAGTCTAGACATTGTTAATGTGGTAAATGACTATTGTAGCTGGAAACAGCTGATTTTTAATGGAATATCTCCATAGGGATACAGAGGAACATTTCCAGCAACCATCACTCCTGTGTTCTAATGCTACATTGTGTTAGCTAATGGTGTTGAAAGGCTCATTGATGATTAGAAAACCCTTGTGCAGTTATGTTAGCACATGGATAAAAGTGGGAGTTTTCATGGAGAACATGAAATTGTCTGGGTGACCCCAAACTTTTCGTTGATCGACGATGAAGGTTGCTATCTTATCATTTAAATGAGCTACTACATAACATGTTGCACAAAACTTCATCTCTACTTGTCCTTAGCTTCAAGTAGATCTTCATTTGTAGAGCTATTCTCACCAAAACCCTCCATTTTCAAAGAAACTGCTGTTCTGCACTAAACCTGGAACTGAGGTGCTGTGTTACCATCATACAAACAGGCTTCTTTTGATAATAATGCCATTATGGGGGCAAATTGTGACAAAATAAGTGAAGAATACCCACTATCACCTCTAGTATCCCTTGAAAACAAATTCTTTTAATTCTTTTTAATATTTTTCCACCAGTGATATCATTACTTTTCATGCCTGCTAGTGTGAAACTGAAAATAACTGACTAAATGACCATTTAATACCTCTGTTTTCTATATTTTGTTAATGATATTACTCCTCCGGGTTGCTTTTGCACTTGACAAAGCTCTTCCAGAGTCTCAAATGACATTATACAGCTGTTGGCAAAGGCTAAGTACTACTTCCTGTGACTAGTAAAGTGACTTTAATGTGTCACCGCTTGGGTGTCGCGGGTTTAACCAAGTGTTAGTTTACAGTAGTGGCTACTGTATGTCCACATTCAGTGTCCAATATCAGTCTAATTGTGAATTTAAAACAGTTATTTGAACACTGTATCCAAGTCCAAAGCGACAATCTGAACTTTAAAGCCAATAGTTCCATGGAAACTGAGCAAACTCCATCCAATGATTAAAACCAGACATAGCTGAAAGTCTTTAAACTTATTGGTAAGTGTATCTTCAGTCAAATGAAAAAAACAAATTGCCTGCAGACGTCTGTATTTAGATGAACATAGACGACAACAAACAGTCAGTACAGTCAGTGAGGAGACTATGACAATGGTGTTTCCTGTGTTTTATGTGAAATTACAGCTTTGACTCAGTGTGTTTTGACAGATTTATGGCATTGTATTGTTTTTGCACAACTACCTAGGCAGACCGTGCTTCTTCCTGGAAGTAAACAGATGCTGCTGGCCACATGTTGAGGTCCTGCTGGTCGGATCGGTGGTGTTACAATAGCAGATGGTTGCGATGTTCTCAGTAGGGTGTGGGCTATTGGATCGTGTATTTCTTGGAAGCCGGCTGACCAGAACAGAGCCAAAGGGGGGGAGTGTTGTTTTCTCATCGGGCCATGGATGCTGACCTCACACACACACACACACACACGTGTATAAAGAGTGCTGGAAGCAGTTAAACATGCTGCAGTCTACATATGGCTCATGTGAGTGTTTTATTTCACAACTATTTACCTCTATGGTGTGAAGCAAGTGTGTTGTCATCACTGTGGCATCTTTTACACAGAAGGGCAATGAGAACTTCTACATATCAGACCAATGTGTACCTATAGTAGTATGAATAGAACTATCCTCTTGAAAAGTTGATATTGGTCATGCTGAAACCACAAGACAAATATAATGTGATCACAGAAATGCATTACTTTGTACTAGTTACCTTCTAGATTAAGACCTTAACATTAACAGTACATTGCTGCCTACACATTGTTGCATCAGCATCAAAAATTGACTGAAGTTTGTGGCTGTATTTTAATATCCAGTAGACGTTTTACTACCTACTGTTTACCTAAGTAAGACTCTGAATGTAGGATTTTAAACCTCTGGTATTAGTACTTCTACTTGAGTAGGGGATCAGAAAATAGTAGGAAGAAGCCTTTATCAGTGCTATCTTTGGCATTTTAGGAATTCATGTGATTCTATATCCTCCTTCTTGTTACTAAGCCTTCCAAAAGATGATCATAGTCATGTTTACCTCAGAATAAGACAAACATTTGACAATAAACAGGCCTCATCTTCCTGTTGCCTCATTACAGTAGATGCCTGCTCGCAATCTATTTCACTGCATTTATGAATGCATTTAACTTGTCAAAAGGATCAATTCCAGATCTAAGATTCACATAATTGTCCCATGTTGTAAGGAAATTGGATCAGGCTTCCAGCGATGCTGCTTCCATTAAAACATTCCACAGACATTCAAGGCAGGTGATGTTGGATTTTAATTTTAGTATGGTCCCATTAGCTGGGCAAATCAACACCAGCAGGTTGAAGACGCAACAGTCAAGGTCGTGAAATTGACTCGTGCACGACAGCGGCCCACCCACACCCTGAACCATCCCACCATCGGCTCACACTCCACATTGATGGTGAGTCATTGTAAAACATGAGTCAAGGTCGCGCATTCATAGCAGAAAACACATAGCACATGTATATTTAACCCTACACTCACACACACACACACACACACACACACACACACACCCTTTAGCTCATTGTGAAACATGAGGCAGAGGCAAGGTCACCCTCATGTAACGACGCAGCACATATATTTTGTATGACCCCCTTATCATGTCAGTAGATAGGACTTCTGGGAGTGTGGTGTGTTATAAAGATACATCTTGTCTATTTATTTCAGTGACACACACACAAACTGGACAAACCTCCTCAGATGTGTCCAAGTACTTTCTCCAATCTGTGCTGCTTAGATTAGGTTAGACCGAATTACATCTGTTTTACATGATATTTAGATCATTTGTGGGGAGATACATCCTGTTTCCTCTTCCTTCTCGGTGGACGGTTACTCTGAGCAACCAACACACACAATGTAAAAGTGAGCATAGTAACAATTTTGTATAAGTGAGCACAAAATTGTTTGCAATTTAACATAACATCTTTAAACCCTTAAAAGAATGCATGTGAATTTCAACCAGATTCAACTGTGAATGTTCAGTTTGATTTACTACTTGTGGGTTGGGCCATATTTGGATTATTCATTTCATTTTTACACCACTCGATTCCTCACATCTTTTCCAAACCTTTGAGTCTGTCACTTTATTCTCCGTAGACCTTGTTTGAGCACGAGTAAAACAGATCTTTTATTTATGGACCACAACAGGGCGAATTTGTCGCACATCCATCCATTCAAGCATGTAACTTCCTCGCTCATTCTGCGTGCTGAATTCAAGGAAAAGCAGAGCAGACTGGGCCCTGAGATCCTCCAGTGTGGAGGAAGCAGATTCAACAACACACTGAATTCCTCCGAGAGCCTCTGAGTACATTCACATTATGTAAGTGGCTTCACAGTGCATGAGATAAGCCTTTGGAGATGGAAGTAATCAGTTTCCTGTGGAGTAATCTGCACTTCAGCCTTGGAAAAGGCTGTAATCATGTTCCTACTGCAGTGTAACCTTTATACCCACTTAACATCAACAACCTGAGAAGAACTAGTAGTCCTGTTAGCTCCATTATTGCTTCTGATTATGTAGAATTAGAGGGGAGTTGAAGTTACGCTTTCCATGCTTCTGGGTGACCAAAAGTTAAGGGTTAGTGCCCTTAAAGGACCCAACAAACATGCACTTATGTATTCATGCACACCCTCCCTACGACCACACACCCCGAGTTCAAAAGGTCAAACCCTCTTGGCGTCCGTCGGAGGTTTATCTTGCTAAAGGCACGTAGCCCCCAACATGTTCTGCTCTTCTCAGCAAAGTCTCTGGACAGAATGACTAATTAACTGCATCATGACCTCATCCACAGAGTGAACACACACATCCACTAACACCCTGTGTTGCCATGGAGACGGAATGGTTTGGACATGATGAAATCAGTGCTTGAACACAACATTGAGTTGAATTTGGAGTAGGGGTCAAGGCTGACTTCGATACTTTTTTGTTTTCGTTGAATTGTTAGTTAATTTCAAGCTTCTTTTCTCAATATAAATATTAATATTAGTTGCTAGTGTGATAGTCAAGTGAAAGTGGAAAAGTCTTCCATGCACCAAAACATAAAAAATGTGGGCTCTTTTTAAAGACTTTTATGTTTGATTTTTGCATTTTTGAAGAGATAAAATGAAACAATTCTTGGGCATATTCAAGGAAGCGGCCTAAGTTTCAGTTTACTCATATTCAGGAGCTTTAAGAGCACATTAAAGATGCTAATAAATACTTTAGAGTATGGACCATGCAACAGCCCTGTTTTACTACAAATGTTTTACTTTTATGATACTTTATGTCACAATCATCAACTACTTATAAAGATGGAGGAATCTGTCACTCAAAGTGGCCACAACTTCAATTTTGCATATTTTAAAAGCCTTAATACAACTTGAAGAGGTGAGATATATTAAAACTCACCCCGATATAGATATCATTATCAGGAAAATTATCCATAGACACCAGAACTGTTTATGTACCAGGTTGTAAATATGTTCATTTGTGCTATAAAGTTGTGTATTTTAACAAGGGGCTCTATGGGGATTGAGTCGCTTTTAAGGTCAGCCTCAAGTAGCCATTTGAGGAACTGCAGATTTTGGCACTTCAGCTTCATTTTTCAGCCATGGAGGTTGCCGCTTGCTTACAACTAGGGTTGCTTCAGCTAGCAATTTGAAACATCTGTTCCTTTTCAGCATTTAACATGTGGAAAGACCTGTACTGTTTGCATTCAGCTCAGAAAATGGGGGTTAGTTAGCCTAGCGTGCTATCCTTACCACAGTTTTCCATTAATTGTTACTTTTCAGACATGTTGTAGAGTTGCAAAACAGGATTTGTTGTAATCTAGCAATCTTTCAGTATGTTCTAACCACTTGTTGGCGTCTGTGGAGAAGCAGGTAATAAAGAACTGTAATGCTGAATTTATCTGGAATGGACCCAGAAAAAAAGTAAAAATAGATCTAAGCTGCATATATATATATATATATATATATATATATATATTTTTAAAGTTATTAATTAGATGTTTGTTGCCAAAATGTACCTTTTTAGTCTTATTAATGTCTTCCCTGAAGCTTTTATGTTCACAGGTTTATACAATAAACTTTAGATTAGAGAAACCAACATAATTGATTATAAGAATAAATTGTTTTCCAAACTCTGGTATTTCTGTTAGGGAATATTTGAAAGGGAACTTCACTCGCGGCTCGATTAAACCCAGTTTACCGACTTTCATATCCGGCTCTGTTTCATTTCTTCAGCCTCTTGCTGCCTTTTAACACACACATCCCATGTGAAAGAGGGATTAGGGATTGATGGATAGGAAAGATGAAAGCTATGAGAAAGGGATGAGAGGAAGACAACCTTGACAATTTCCATTAGCAATGAGGGACAAGACTGAAAAAAAAAAACATCTTCTGTCTTCCTCTCCTTATGTAATGCACTCTGGCACAAACTTTTTGATCTGCATTAGAGGCTAGTTCGCAAGTAACTTCTCTCCAGTATGCAGACGAAACGAATAATGTAAAATGATGGGAGGTTTGCCATCGCTTTTAGAAGGATGTAATGCTTTCGGGTAGAGCTATAAATGATGAACGTGGACCAAGTTGTACTCAAATGATGAGCTGCTTAAACAGATAAGTTCTAATACAGTAAGGAAAGGAGTCTGAGTGCCGACTGGCAGCGCAGGTATAAATATACAGGGATTGAAACTGATAGGAAACAGCATTCAGGGCTCTGAGGGAGGATTTCAGTCTCCATAAGTCTTCCTGTCTCTTTCTGTGCAGCAGAGTTGGTTTTGATTCTTTTTGGACAAGTTTGATGTCATGCTGAGTTAAAGCTCAAGTGCATTAAAGTCTGTCAGAGACTCTAGTTTCATGATAATCCTCTCAAGTAAATCTAAATAAGTTAATATCAAGGGGCAAGAAAGTCTCAAAAAATCCTAAAAGAACATAAACTAATTAATTAGTTGGCCTTTTGTTCATCTCACTGGAGTGAGTCCAAAGTCATGTTTCAAATCTGTTACAGCAAACTTCGAGTTAAGTTTAAGTCAAATCCCAAGTCAATCGAGGCAAATCTCAAGAGACATTTTAAGTCTTTCGGTTAATGTCTGTCCCACATCTCAAGACTGTCAGAAACTATCTCAAGACTGTCAGAAAGTGTCTTGAAACATGTTCAAGTAAAGTGTTAATTCATGTCTCAAGCCTCAAGTGAAAGTCACTCTCAAGGCACTTGAGAAGTTCAAAGTAAGTCTCGAGTCTCTCCGATGTCTCAAGTCAAGTCTTAAGTCTTGTACAAGTCTCAAGCAATTTGAGAGAAGTTAAATCAAGTCTTAAAACGGTAAAGTCTTAATTAAGCCAAGTCTCACAGTCGCTAAGTCCAAGTCAAATTTTAAATCCTTATTGTTATTTGTCTCTAAAATACAGCTTGATTGTTACTTAAATTATGGCCTAGAATTGTTCTAGTCCAACCACACTGTTATCAGCAGGGTTCTATATCGAGCCAGACTTCACCTCTTTATGCCTTTTCGGTTTGCCATCATTGTAAAGAGACCTTGAGAAGCAATTATGCTCAAATGGAGAGTTGTGTTGCTTTGAAGAGGTCTTTATAACTGGAAACCATCTTGAGTTTCACATTTTGTCTTTCATTCCAACTCATATAACAGAGCTCTTTAGGAATCCTATTATTTCTGGGTGTATCTCATCCATCCATCCTCTCAGCTCTCCCATCTGCTGGTGTTTACTCCATCAGCCCCTGAGCATTATCTCATTCTAGACAGGTTTGCCAGACATCTGAACCGGATGTAAGCGAGCCGGTAGCAGCCGCTGGAAAGTATTTCGTCCACTTCCTGTGAAAACATTCCTGCTCGTATTGTTGTGGTTGTTTTATTAGCGCCGCGCCGTAAGCCCTGGTAGGGCTTGATAAAAAAGTGAAATTGCGCAAATGCTGGACAAAGGTTGTCCAGCATGTCGGTCAAAGTTTTTACAAGGGGATAAAAGGGTGGGAGAGTTGGAATGTTACGCAACGAGTAGGAAAGTGTGAACTGTTGTAGTTTCACTTTGGATATGTGACAGAAGAAAAAACATCACAGAACTTGTAAACTGTGCTTCTTCTACTACATCAGTCATTTTTAAATCCCTTTAATCTCAGTTGCCATGAGCTGGATATGCATTTAGGGAGTTGTGCAACATTACAGCTTCTTCTGAAAGGAGCCTAAATCCTCCAAGTTGGAGCTGTTTTATATTCTATAAACACACTGAAACGCATAATAAATGAGTATTTGGTGTTTAATTTCACTGAACCTGTAGTGATTGTGAGACACAAAGTGAATGTTTTCAATGGAGAGCAGCTTGGGAAGGGTTGTGGAGCTGGTTGGATCTTTTTTATTGGTTTGAGCCGACTGCCAGTGAAGTGGACATCAATAAAGAGACTTTGATGAGGGCTAGGAAGACCACCAGCACTGATTTCACGCACATTTTCTACATGTCACATCATACCGTCGTACATTGCTGCAAATATGAGTGGGATACCTCACACCTCTACACAACTCTGCACATTTATGTGTTTAGGTGTGTGCCAAAAGTTCACTGAGCAGTATCAGGGCACCGCACCAATCAGCATCTCTCATTTATCTTTGATGTTGCTCTTTCCACAAAGAAAGAATGAAAGCGGAAAGACGGGAAGGTTTTGTTTTTGCTAAAGGAGTGGGAAAATAAAGCGAGGTTTCCCCCCTCCGAGGGTGTGGCAGATCGGGTGATGTCAGACAGTCGCTATAGTTACCGTGTAGTGATCCTGTCATGCTTTGTTAAAAGCCAGTCAGACAGACACTGTGAGGTATTTACACATGCGAATAACACGCCTGTTCTCATGTGATGTTATTGACCATTAAAGCAAACAATCAGACGTGTCAGACTGGCTCTGCTTACCACAATACCTCCTCTTCCTTTTGCTTCTTTTACCATGAATGTATATATTTTACGTAGGTTTTTGTTTATATGTTTCTGTTTCTGGAGATTTTGTGCTCAGGTAGTCATAGTAACAGAGTGCAAAACATGCTTTAGATAATACTTTTTGTACAGGACCAGTCAAAAGTTTTAACACACCTACTCCCTTAGGGTTTTTTTCCATCTATTCTACAGTTCAGGCTTCACATCATTCCACTTCTCACTTTGCCCGTATTACGTGCCTGTCAGTGCTGTACCTGCCTGTACCAATAAAGACAAAAGCACAACAACTTAAAAACCTTCCCACCCTGGAGGCTCCTGTACCGGCACCAGGCTGGATCTTATATTAAAAACACAACTGGAAGTATTTTTCAAAGGTAGCAGAATGTGGCACATTCAATGAAAGGCTGCCAAGGACAATGACTACAGCGACTAAAATGGATGTTGTTTGGTATTACTGTTTGAGAATGCATTTAGTAGCATCAGGTCATTGTTATAAAGCTGTTTTTACTCTTTAATTTACAGTTTTGAAGCAAAAATTTACATTTTTCTAGTCTTTTTATGACCTCACTGTAGTGTGGGGATGGAGACAAAGAATCTTATTGTGTTTCTCCAGACTTTGACAATTATCTCTTGTTCACGGATGCTTAAGATTGTTCATTTTTCAAAGTTGTTTAGCTGCTGCTGACTGAATTTCAGAAGCTTTTATTAGGTGGCAGTTTCAAAGAGTAGCGTAGCGGCTTAAGGGATTAGGAAGACAAGGCATTCTACCACTTTTACAAAGCCAATCTGCTGAATAAAAACCACCCAAGGTGACTTCCTTGTAAAACTGACTAAGATTTTGGCAAGAGTGAGCAAACAGTGCCTTCAAGGAATAAAATAACCTACATACAGTACATCATGTGCTCACATAGGTGCATTTAGAGAGGACATAACCAAAACAACAGGGACAACAAACCTGTTTCTCTCACATTTTACATGGAATTTTCTTGAAGTCACACACATTTTGAAGGATTTATTTATTCATAAGTTTTGTCTAATCTACCGCTCTTCTTTTTCACCTTCCCCTTTTCCAGTGTGTGGTTCTGAACTGGCCCAGGGAGGCTTCTTTGTGCGGCAAGGCGAATACATCTGTACTCTGGACTACCAGCGGCTGTATGGGACTCGCTGCTTCAGCTGCCAGGACTTCATCGAGGGCGAGGTGGTGTCGGCTCTGGGCAAGACCTACCATCCCCGCTGCTTCGTCTGCGCCTCGTGCAAGTAAGAATTTGTTTCTTTTAACACAAAGCAGCAGCTACTTAACTCTATACTTTCACCAAAGTTGAGGTGAAATCGAATGCTTTTCCTTCCTTTTTACCACAACAGTCTGAAACAATGCCTGCAATGCAAATCTTAAATTTAAAAAAACACGTTTCTATGGGTGGATGCACCTTTCCATTGGGATTCAGGTGTGAAATATATTTTAAATTTGAAGGATAAACTTCATTTACCTCAGTATGCTGACATACAGACTTATGATACCTTGCAGGAGAAACCAGCATCTTAGTGACATATTGGGTCACCACATTTTGGCTGACAGCTTCAATGCAATTTAATTCCCCAAGTTTATGGAAGTCTTCAAGAGGGATGAAGCACCATTCTTTCAGAAGATACCCCAACATCTGGTGTTATGATGATGGTGGTGGAGAACACTGTCCAACATGTTGGTACAAAATCTCCTGTAGGTGTTTAGTTAGGTTGAGATCTGGTGACTGTAATAGCCTTAGAGCAGTGATCATCAACTGGCGGCCCGCGGGCCGAATCCGGCCCGCCGAACCGTCCAATCCAGCCTGCGACTGGATTCCAAAATTGTGAGGATCAAAGAGAAAATATCATGTGATCCACACTATTAAAGCAACTGAAAACAACAATAACTGAGACTCTTAACTATCAGTAATCCCCACCATTTATGACTCTATTTAGGCTACATTCCCAAATGAGGACAGACTCGCTGCACTGTTTAACATTTATTGTTTCACACAGTTCTTTTTTTTTTAACATAACTTTTCCTCATGCCCTTACTTAACATTTGTTTTTTATTTCAAAGTCTCAACAGCAAGCTTCAAACTAGTAGACTTCTCAGGACAAAAAAAGGAGGAAAAACCAACTGGCATAACTTAAAATAGCATGGTAAATAAATACTAACCTGGTACCAGAACAAAACAGGTCACAAATAATAAATAAACGTTAAGTGGGCTATAGCGATTTCAGATCACAAGGCTGAAATGGGCTCCTCACACTGCTTAATGGCTGAAGTTACATTTCCCCTCTGACACCAACTTTTTCACATCAGGCTTGGCCGCTGTCAGACTTATGTGCAAACAGTCCTCCAAAGACTGGTTTGACAGTCGGTTCCTCTCGTGTGTTTTTATCGAGTTCATCTTGGAGAACGCAGCCTCGCAGGTGTAGGTTGAACCCAACATGGTGAGCACAGACATAGCCAGCGTCTTCAATGTGCCATAGTCCTCGGGACAAGACACCCAGAATGCGGTCAGGCTTTCAGCACCATGGAGAGCAGCCTGGATTTCAGCCAGCTCGCTCTGAATGAACGCCTCGTCCAACAGCATCATTTTCACCGCGTTTGTGGAGAATTCTCCACTTGGGCTGATGGTGAATGGGTCACGCACAAATCCAATGACATCCCTGGAAATGAAAAAGTCATGGAATCTAGCAGAGAAGTTGTCTTTTAATTGTGTGATGAATGTCTTCATCTTGTCTGTAACGTTGCTTTCTCCCACCGTCTTCAGTGTGTTGAAGTGCAGCAGCCTCTCTGACAACAAATCTGCATGGAACAGATCAAGTTTGTTCCCAAAGGCATCAAGTTTTTCCACCAAATCCCCCACTGATTTTTCTTTTCCTTGCAGCTGGAGATTAAGTGTATTCAAATGGGAGAAAATGTCTGTTAAAAACGCAACGTTGCACATGTATTCTCTGTCTTGCATGATGCGGAGATGGTCAGCTGCCGCTTTTGATTTACTTTGTTTCAAAAAATCCAGGCGCCGCGATGGGGGGGGGAGGGGGGGGGGGGGGGGGAACCACTGGTCTAACCCACAACCCAAATATAGCGTTACAGTGGAATGTTAGACCATTCTTGAAAAGACAAAACTTTGAACCCATTTTTCTGCTTCCAAACCTTTCAAAAGTTCAGTGGAACAGTTAAAAACTAGTCAGGAGCAGCTGATCTTGTGTCAGATTGAAATTTTCTTCGTTATATGGTGTTTGACGTGTTATTTTGGCACAAATTTAAAGCTTCACCATAGAAAATGATCTCTAGACTTCACTTGTTTAATACATGCACATATCCAGGTTAGTTCCTCTATCTATAATGCATTTTTGATCACATGCTTTTAACCCTTACTTGGGTTCGAAGCTGCGGTTTGAAGGTCACACAAGGTCATCAGCATATTCAAACGTGATTTAGAAATGTAGAAACAACCGGATAATGTTTCAGAATCATGCATTCCCATAACTAAAGCAGCTCTGAATACAAAACTGTCCTTTCAGAGGGAGATATTTCGTCAGCTCTGTGTGTTTTCTTTATAACCAACAACAAATCTCCTCCTGCGGAGTACAGTAAGGTGTCATTTACACACATAAAGCTGCATGCACATACAAATATAGCAAAGCACATGAAGACACGTGGCGCTGCACGTCACACAGTCGTCCTCACCTGTTCCAAGCCATGTGCGTGCAGCGTGTGCATATCTGCTGGTGTGATAGCGGTGTTGTTTCTCAGGCCTAGAAAGGTAATGGGAGCCCCTCTCAGGCTGGAATTTTAAGTGTGTGGTCAGTCAGTGTGGCTACTTAGCCCATTCCCACAGCTAGTGTTAAATGTCTTTTGAACGGGGGTGGGTTTTCTAGTACATATGTGTGTGTGTGTGTGCACGCATGCTTCTCTTATCATACTTTGGCGATCCCGAACCTGAGATCACAATGTTCCAGTGTGGCATTTGAGGTTTCGTAATGTGATCGTCTAACTCCTGCGCTTCTCTCGTAACAAATATCGCTTTTGTGGCGGCAAAACACATGGGCTGATTATGAGCGATATAAAAATAGGGTTGAGGGGGGAAGAGAGATATGTGTGTGTATGTGTGTGTGTGTGTGTGTGTGTGTGTGTGTGTGTGTGTGTGTGTGTGTGTCACAGTGGCAGCGCTGTATTGATCATCAATAATTCAGTAATATGGCTGCATTTTTCATTCTCTCTGTCTGGGTTTCTTTGTGTTTTCTGTGTGTATACGTCACCATTACCTGCAACTGCAATGATACATGTAGCGATTGGCCTAGAATAGAAACAAGTAGTAGTAAAACAGGACATTTATATGTTATAACCTAAAGTATTATAAAGGTATGATAACAGGGTTGCACATGCAGTTAAAAAGCAAAAACACTAAGCTGAAAACTGGAAGCAAGAACCTTAAAAACTTCATTGTTTTGCTGTTTCTACACGTCTAATGCCTGCCTGGATGTATTCCTCCCTCACTATCTGGCTGTGACAGTGTGACAGCAGCTCTAATATCTCATTTCCATGCTGTAGGAAGCAGCACGTGGCGGCTAGTCAGAGTCCCGCTCTGCCAAGGAAGTATCATTCCTTCTGTACTTGACTTGGTGACAGCAGCTGTGTTAAAGCAGCGTGCACAGAAACAGCCAGCAGACATTAAAATTGTTTTATTGTAACGTCTCTCTAGCAGCGTAATGGAATTAGTCTCAAAAAAGATTCTGGCTTGCAAGTGAAGCTGTTGTCCCAAGTTGCCCACTAGATGCTGCCACCAAGAAAAGACACAGAGCTGACAACAATAGTTTCAGGATTTCCACCAGTTGTTGCAACCTGGATGTAGGGATTAGCTGACATTCAGACGTAAACAAAACGTAAGAAAATTTGTGAAAATTGTATTGTATTTGACACAAGGTGTTCTAATAACGTGTTCTGTGTTTGGGGTTAATCCTACTTAACCCTCCAACTTAACCCTCTAATCTATAGTTTATATTTATACATTACAAATGGTTTAAGTAGTACAAAAGATAAATTCACTTATGAGTATGGATGTGGTCGCAAATTGATTGTTGCGTTTTTGCGACACTGAAAATGACAAAAAACAAATAATGAGCAATATGAGTTTGTTTTTTGAGGTTTTTTTTTTGGTCAAACATCTTTAGAAAAAAGTACTACAGGTCAAATACCTTCAGAAAATTGTTGAACTTGGTCTGAAAGAGAGAGCTGGAGGATCAGTTGGGGGAAAGCTATCGTGAAATTGGAGGTACTGCAAGACAGTGTTAAATAGATGCAATTTTTCATCTGTATGCCGAAGAGGTTCTGTTTCAGTATCTGTATATGAACATCTTGGTATTATGGTTGGGTAGCAAACAGCTGACATCCACAGTGAATAAAAATAGGTACGTTTTGCAGTAGATAAATGATAATATCCAAATTCTATTTTAAAAAAGCAAGTTATTTACAGCTTATTTCAACCAGGCCTTACTATAAAGTCATACGAAGACCACATCCTTGTTGTATTGTATAGATATCTTAAGACTTGTTTTCACTAAACACCTATATCTCTATGAAATGACATAAAGAAGGATTAAGCTTTGACTTTTTCTCATTGAGAACTACAAATATACTCCTGAAAATATGGAAAGTTCCTGAACTAGCCTTCAGGAGAATTAATCAAGACAATGTTCAATGTAATAAATCAAAAAAATCTGAATATTTTACATTAGATACCCAACTATTTGGTGGTTTTCCAAAAATGTCATTGACAGAGTTCCACTGGAGAACTTCTGGCTGGAGTCCTGTTTAGCATTTCTCAAAGGTTTTGACACAGTCTGGCCTTTAGCAAAAACGTCCAGTAAATGTTCTCTCATGATAAGTTGGACAGCTGATAGTCATCGAAGCATTAATACTTCACGTCGGATTTATTCAGTTGTGGGAAGAGTTTAGGTCTGCCTTAAACTGCCGCTAAGCCACTTCACATGGCTTTATATGGCGTTGTAGCAAAGCTTTTATGCCCCATAATGGTTTCAATCCTCCTTCAGAGGAGTAAATGTCTTTTGGGAACATTGAGCACCAGCTGTACAGTATCAGTCGCATCCATCATCTGATGTTCTATCTGTTTTCTATTTGTTTGCAGACAGCCGTTCCCAGCCGGTGACCGAGTGACATTTAACGGGAAGGAGTGTATCTGCCAAAAGTGTACCCAGCCTCTCCCTGCCAACAGCCCTGCGCCCATACAGGCTGTCCACAGTCAGTCGTCTTTTCTCTCTCTTTGAAAGCATAAATCACATCAGAAGTAAACTTCAAAATGTTGGTTCCATCCATCAAACTGGCACTATCTTTAATTGTGTTATTCCCCTCATGGAAAACGTTTCTTTTGTCCTTTTGCTCACTTAAATCAGGAGAACTTCAGGATAATTTCTCTTCAAATAACAGCTAAATGCCCTGCATGTGTCTGTCTGTGCAGACTGCTGCGGCTGTGGGAAGGAGTTTAAGAATGAACAGTCTCTTGTAGCGCTGGACAAGCACTGGCACCTGGGCTGCTTCAAGTGTAAAGTCTGCAACAAGGTGCTCAACGCCGAGTACATCAGCAAGTAAGTCAGTCGGGAAAGACACAGTTGAAGATTTAGTACTTCATTATTGCTGTAAGTTGACCTTGTCTTTCGAGAACCTATAAAAACAATGACAGAATTGTACAATGTGTCTGGTTTTCTACGGTTAAGCGATTTTCCCTTAATTACCTAATGTCTGACATTAGATACACCATTTATGTATATGGTGGCCCCATAGATAAGACTAAATCCAGTAAAAAGAGAAATATCTGTGTTCTATTTCATCATGTTGGAGCCTGTTTTGTCTCCCTGTATTCAGGAAAAGATTGCAAACATATGACACCCACATTTTCCAGTCTTGACCTGCCAATTGTAGGGCTTAGAAGTAAAATGGAAATTTATTAATTGATGCTCATCTTCAACATCTTTTACATCTTGGTTAGGTGTTAGTTCTTCAGTTCTTGCTACTCTGAAGAATATCATAACACTGCGTAACATTACTTGGAAATTTTCAGGCTGTTAAGTACACTGAGTCAATTTGAGTTGCATAACAGGAAATGAGAATTTGGTTCAGCCACAGTTGCATATTCCAGTTCTCTGCAAAAGTAATTCAACAAACATAGTCCCACTACTGAAATACATGGTTGCAAGATTTTAAAAAATCTGAATTGCTGATTTTATTTGAACTTTTAAAGTTGCAAACTTTATTTCAATTGGTTAGGTTGACATCATAATGTTGGGAGTTGTTTCAACTTCACACTGTGTGCAATTTAAACTCAAATTTCCACTTTAGTTGAATTAAAATTAATTAAAGTTGAGGTGACTTAATGAAATTGACTCGACAAACTTAATTTTTCTTCACTTTAAGATTTCAAGTCCCTTCTTCTACCTACTTTAACATGCCTGGACAACTCAAGATAGTTAAGACAGTTAATTGAAAATACATTTGACTGAAGAGGAAAAGCTAATCCATCCAACTCAGTGTAGTTTGGTGGTTGAACATAATTTCATCAGAAGTTTTCAGAACTCAGAAAGATTGATGCAAACGTTATTTTTTTCACCTTTTGTTCATTTTGTTGAGTGTATATAATTCAGTTCTAGAGAGCAAAGTCTAGTCTAGACGGTATAGCAGTGGGGTTTACTGCAAATTTGGTCAACATTTTGTCAGAATATCTTAAAATCTTGAACACATTGAGCATACATAAGAGCATTAACATCCTCAGACTTGTGTCGTAATAATACAATACCTGCCTGAACATTGGTAGTAGTTATATTATTGGTGTAAAAGCATTGCAGAGGAGTTAAAATACAATCCAAAAGTGAGAGCCATCATAATGTTGCTGGAAACTGTCTACTTTAAGTCTATCTGATGGTCGGTCCTGCATTGCCCCAACAGGGATGGGATCCCCTACTGCGAGATGGACTACCACGCCATGTTCGGCATCCAGTGCGAGAGCTGCAAGAAGTACATCACTGGGAAAGTCCTGGAGGTACATGCAGCTAGCACTAATGGCTTCCATTTAGAGGAAACACTCTGTGAGAGCTGTTAGCATGCATCATGTGGTTCGCTGGGAGGAAAACTCAAGGAGGCAAATAAAATAAAGACAGATGCATGGATAGATGAATAGATGGACTTTTTCGATTGCAGTTTCAATCTGCATTAGATGAGTAGAAGATTGAATATTAAAAGAGTTTAATAGGTTTTCAGCTGAAGATCCCATTTCTCCAAATATGAATTTTGAATGAGTGAAACTTGACTTTATGGTTCATGGTTTCCTTTATTCAGAGTTCATTTGATTTTGATTTACCCAGGAGTTAAATCATTAAGTCCTGGTTCTGTATTTTAGATGGGATTAGATCAGCTTTTATCCTGGTTCTGTACCTTTCCTTGTGACAGTAACGGGAAAAATAACCGACTGACAGTAATGTTGGTGTTAAATTAGTTCACTTCTTTTTAAATATCAGCTACTGCCTGCATGTTTTCATCTGTTTTCTTGTTGTTTCTTCTCTAATTCTTCCATGCATTTGCTCCCGTATAAAGAGTTGTAAAACGTCTTTTTGTCAAGTTTGAGAACTAGATTTGTCGGTTAGTATGAGTTAGTTTCGTTTTTCAAGGTTGTGCATTGGCATGCTTTGTGTATAGAAAGATAAAATCAGTAGAAAAAAGGAGCAGTCAAAGCTTGAATCTATAACAGTGTGAGCGAAGAAGAAGCTTCTACAACCAATTTAGCACACAAATTTTAAAAGACTGGCATAAAGCAGGATGTATAGACAGATGTTTCTTGGCTATATTATGGGAACTATAGGATCCAGCAGTTTTGCAGATTTACCTATACTCTGGACTAAAAGTCGGGGTTTCGCGGCCTTTCTTGCTTTGATTTTGATCCTTTTATCGACAATGTGCATCTTTCAGCAGCCACAATGTTTTTGTGTATGTATTTGCACAATGCATCCTGTTATTCTGTATTCTTGTTTCCACTTAACAGATTTCATTGTTGACCTCGTTTCCCCAAAGTGACCATTAAAAATTCATCACATCTTGCTAATGCAGACACATGAGAGATGCTAGTAGAGCTGCTATCAGTCAGAAGTGTCATGGTGCAGATTCATATATGCAACTCTTGCCAAGGGGGGTTTGCAGTATCACCATATGTCTCCCTACAATGTTCTGGTCTTTCATGTAATCTGTCGTGTTTAAAATGAACACAACCTTTTATTCAAAGACTTTAGACTTTAATGCTTATAGTGATGCATCCATGTTGAAAGATGGTTAGATAACAACATTACACCAGCAGATGTGCCTGGAGTGGTAGCAAGAGCTGAAGGAAGCATTAAGATTCAGAAAGCAGAAACTCTGTAATGCAAGAAAACTCAGTTGCAATAGTTGTGTTTTGAAAATTTCTGCAAAATTTACTTGAAATATATTCAAAAAATTGCACCATTGAGCACCGTGCTCTATTATGAGGTTAGAACTGGTGGAATAATGTGGAGGTCAAGTAGTAGTTCGTCAAAGCTTAGCTAGCTCTAACTATTTCATACCATTTACATTATATTATGTTTTGCATGTATTTCTCATTCTGTTTTGCATGTAAAATCCTAATCTATAAAGTAGGGATGATGCCCGATATTGGCATAAAAACTGTACTATCGGTCAATATCGTTATCGTTTTCTTGTTTTTTTTTGCCCATCATGAAAACTGATAAAACAATACCTGGATTTTGCCGCGCAAATGATGACATCATCAAACTGCATTGTGAAACGTGTAAACAAGTGTACCACATATATCAGCATCTGTATCAGTTGATATCAGAATCGGAAATTGAGAGTTAGACAATATCGGCATATCGGTTATTGACCAAAAAGTCAATATCAGACATCCCTACTAGAAAGAAAATAGTACCTGGAGCTAGGGCTGGGCGATAAATTGATTTTATCGATTAATTCGAGTTTGTACTTAATGTCGATTTGTTTTAATGAAAATCGATTGTCTCATCAACATCCGCCACCAACGCCTTCCCGCTGGGCTCCCGTAGTTCAGAGTGCGCCCCCCTCCCCCCCGCGCTTGATACACAAACAACATGGCGGCGAGCGGTGCAGATCTAAAGGCACGTGTCCACTAGATGCTATTTTCCCACACGGCAACGCACACATCTGAAAATCACACGGACGGCGGGTGGTCACTAGCGGACCACAACATGGTCACATGACAGCACTGACCAACAGCAGGCCGCTACGTGGTCATGTGACCGAGCTTTCAGCTGGACAGTCCTGCAGACAAGTCAGATAAACACAGCGGCTCGGCCGCAAACTTTCCCTTTTATTTCAAAAACACGTCAGCGAAAAGTATTTCTTAAAGCATTTGAGGTGAGAAATAATCTGCAGCAGCTAAATCTGTCCTCGTTTTAGGTCACCGACGCCTAGTTTAGAAGTTTGAGGACAGTTTCACAATGCGTGGAATCTCCGCACGCAGCATCCAATTTGCATAAAGTAGAAGTCAGTCTACTTTATGCAAATGAGCTGCAGCCCTCTCCAGGTAAACACACTGGATCGCAGTGGGAAACGCACTGCAACCGGACCAGCATGCCACATGCAGCACATTTCCAGCTGTGATCCAGTGTGTTTAACTGGAGAGGGCTGCAGCTCATTTGCATTAAGTAGACTGGACTCCGGGGTGCTGAGAATAGGTAGGGGGTAAAAAAAAAATCAGATAAATCGTGAATCGGGATTTTTTGTGAAAAAATCTGAGATTTTTTTTTTTTAGGCCATATCGCCCAGCCCTACCTGGAGCTGTAAATGGTGCAGCACAGTACACACTGTAGGCACATAACTTCAGTAAGTTTACATTCCTTTCAAAATAAAAGTCATGTAGCCTAGTTAAGAATTGTTGGATTGAAGACACAATTCTTAACTTGAGACCAAAGAAGGATAATGAGGGAGAATTAGCTCAGATTGGAAGAGAGGCAGGTAGAAATGGAATGTGGTTTTCCTGAAGCAGCCTGTTGTTCCGCAGCGATGGAGAGAACGGACACAAGATACTCTCCTTGGGTCGGGAGAGGGATGAGAGGAAGAAAAGCTTTTCGGACGGGGGGTCTTGGACGCTCCCGCCGTGACCTCGGAACAACAGAGCAGCTTTATAGCGGCAAACAACAATCCCTCTCTCCCACTTTCTCTGCCTCCTTTCATCACATGACGGACTCTCATGTTCTCCGCTTTCATAAACACCTATCGGGTTCCAGCGTCGGCTGAGCAGCAGAAACATTAGAGAACGGGACGAGAGCATATTTCAGTGTCTCGCTTAGTTTGTGTGCAAATGACATCACCCAGATTTCCTATTGTGTGAGGCTGTCAGGTGCCAAAGTCAGTCAAGCAGCACTGAAAGAAGTAGTAGCTATAAAACGAGGGAGGTCGTGTTTGTTCCAGGCAAATTTTACCTTTTTATTACCTCATTACTTGAAAAATAGAAAAAAAAATGGGGCGGTTTCATTGAACGGATGTAGCGGTTGTTTTTGCTGACACTAAAAAGGAATGTTGTCGAGCTGCAGGGCTTTTACTGTACAGTTAGGAGCGGAGTGAGGATTTCTGGCACAATTTCACCTATTTTCAAGACACAGAGTAGAGAACAAAAAGTGAGATAAACCACATTGCAATTTACCTTCAAATAGGATAGAAATTAAAGAACGTCTTCTAGTTTGGGTTGCACCTTTCCTCTCATGAACCAACATGAGTGTTACCCAGTTTTGATCTCCCATTTCAGGAGATATGGCTGCATAAATCTCACTTATCTTTCGTTTTGTGGATTTTATCAAATTGCAATTACACTTTGTCCCTTTAGATCTGTAACCTAATTTCAACAAAAGTGTGAAAATTAGGTTTACTGCTCCTTTACCATTAGCATCTTGTGTTACATTTTACACTTAAAGCAAATAATTAATTTGAAAAAATGGAAGCTTGAAGTCGACTTTGCCTGAAATGAAGCTGCAGCAATGGCTGTTGGTGAGGAATTAGGAGATTTAAGTACATCTAACTTAAAACAGATGCTTTAATAGTACTTCTTAGTTTAATTGAGCTTTGAATGTAATTGCATTGCACCAATTGAAAGAATTTATTTAAGCTCTCCTTTTTAGTGTAATTCCTTTAAAATTTGCTCATTGTGCGTATTCTGAAAAGGCCACTGTCGGTTTCCTCATGCCTCCGTGTTTTTGGATGTCCATTTGCTGCAATGACTGACTCCCCACTGGCTCCCCACACACATGAATGCCTCTTCTAGATTTTCTAAATGTTATTAGCCTGACTGGATCAAATTAGGATTACAAAAAGGGCCATTTCATTCCATTTGTGACCCTCAGAAAATGTATTTACAGCTACTTCCTCTCTCAGGATAGAGGACTGGACAGATACTTTTCGGGCCAGTGTGCATCATGAGATAAACGTAGAATTTGTTTTACCTCTTGCATCATCTCTTTATCTTGATTGTGGCCAGAATTCATCCAAACTGAATATGCAGATTGGTGAGGCAGTGACTGAGTTATGGGATCACACAAGTCATTCACAGCCTAAATTCATAATAACCGCATCACATTCACGGTTTGTCAAATTTGAGTGGTTAGAAGTAGGTTAAAGTTGTTGTTTCCAAAGTAAGAAAATTTTTAAACCAATGTTTCACTGATTATCGCAGTGTGACTGTATAGATTATGAAAATCTACATTGTTTGTTTACTAAAAAACAGAGCCAGTTAATAAATTATGATATTAAAGCTTATATTACATGCAAACTCATAAAAATGTGAGCTATACTTACCATAGTGTAATCCCTCTGAGAGCTGATGTCATTCTTAATAAACACAGACCCGTCTCTTTCAGTGTCCTTTGTTGCTTTGAAATCAAAGGCCACCGTAGAGTTGTCTCGGTGTATAAGCTGTAGAGGCCATTTGCAGCCGCTCTACCTGTACTTCGCAGCACTTTGAAAGAGTAGCCGAGAGACTGAGCATTCAAAATGCCGTGACATTTGGTTGAGATCAAAGAGTGTGTGCCGTGGGGACATATCCAGTCAATACCTGGTGGAAGGAAGTTGAATTGAAGCCGTGTTCCTCCGTGTCTCATTGCTGTGGCATTTATTTATTGCTATTTTCAAGATGTCAGTCATCTGTGAGTCAAAAAAATGAGAGCAGATGCTGTAATGTCTCAGTCCTATGATTTGCCATCTGCACAGTGTCAGCTGTAAACTGCAGGGAACAGTAGGCGTGTAGGTTTACCTCAGTGAAGAGTGCCAGGTAGTAGGAAATCGGTGGGAAATCTGACAAACTGAGCAGATTAATCTTGGACAGCTAATGAAGTAGAGCTTTTCTCCTTATGAACGTAACACAGTGATGGTCCGACCAATGAGAATTTGGTTGAATGACAGCATACCAGCGGACCAACTGATCAGTTGACCAGGGCCATGTACTGGGAAGCGCGTTCAACATACCCAAGACATCTTTTTGTTATGTTAACCTAACAACTGCAACTGGGATAAGCTTACGAAGGAGGTTATCGATTCGGGAAGTCAACCATGGTTTGAGACTATTGGAGAAATACAAAGAATATAAACTCATAATACAGACTAAAAGTGCCTCAGCTGTGGCAGCTAAAGAAGAGGTGAAAGCTGTAATAAACTGCATACTGTGTGAATTGATATCACTACCAAACTATCAGTAGATCTTACCGTCATTACAGCTGTATATTCTATTGAATGAACATGTTGCCTAGCTGTGTTCTTCTGGCATGTAGGACAGTTTTGTTGCTTCAGCTTCAACCCTGCACTCTTAAATGGTCAGAGATCAGTAAAAAATTAACATGAAAACATAATGCAAAGGGATAAATAGGCTGACTCTCATGTATCTCACTGTGTACACTTTAGGTATTTATCACAAGAAGAGCAAACTATAATTGTAAACGAACATGAGAAGTTTTATTTATATATTTATTACAGGCTAAAAACTGTAAAGCTGATGCTGATGATATTCTTCAAAAAGAGCTGATTGGTCAGTAGGAAGAGCTTTTATACATTCTCTCATCTGGAGATTAGCCATTGAGCGTAAGTTACCATAAAGATGGACCCAAGTAAGACCTGGGGTTTGAACTTGAGACTTCCATCTTTATTCATGTGTTTTCCCCATCTTTGAATACCTTTTGGATTCATGCAGATGTCAGATGTCACAGGATATGCACAAGTTCTTTTATTTCTTGAAGCTTGAGTGTTATATAACAGAAAATTTACTGCAAATACTTGAACTAGATGTATATTGAATTGCTGTTCTGCTCAAATAAGTAGTGATGCATTTCAAAACACAGAGTTTTCAGATACACTCGACTTGATTATAGCCTGAAATAGACCATGAAACAAGTCACATGTTTTGCTTTTGCCCAGCACACCAAAACCTATTCCAATCTTCTAAATGGATCCCTTCCCTCGCCAGACTGGTGTCTGCAATTGTGAGATTGAGAGGATGGACAGGGCATTAGAGAGGGGATAATTTTGAGAAAGCATATGGTCTGTAGGTAATTGGGTAAATAAAGAGGTAGAAAAGGCTCAGCATCTCTTTGTATTCCCACCAATCCTTTCACAACGTGCCCATTATCTCACCCCGAACTCTTCATGAGCCACAAACCTCAACTCTGGCTGACCAGCTGCAGCCTCAAATCATCAGCTTTCAGGTTCGCCCCTCCTCTTCCTTTACATATCAGTCCTGCAGGACATTGAATATGATAATTTTCCCCTCATGCAGCCCCGGATTCTGACAAAGGAAGGATTTGATTGCAGTGCTATCTCTTTTCCGGGCCTCTCATACTTTCCATGTTTGAATTTCAATCCAGTTCCGGCCTTTTATCTCCAGGCCTCAATGTTCCTAAGTCAACTTCCTATTTTCTCTCCATCTCTGTCTATTTATCTGTCTCAATTCAGTTCAAATATGAAGTTTTTGGCAAGGCATACACAAGCCTCTGCCAATTTTGACCTTTTCTCTTCCTCTCAGTAATACCTGGACCTGGAGTGTCCTTGTGTATTTTGGTCGGTACATATCTGTCCTCCCCCCATCTGCTGTCCATTTAGTCCAGACAAGCATTACTCAGGGTGTTATCCAAGAAATAGGGTGTTACCGTCCTGTTTTCTGGTATCATTGCCTAGTGGAATGACGCAGCAAAGTGGAGGGATTGTGCGTGATCAGGCCGCCCGTTGAAGTGAGATGTGATGCCTTCGGGAGGAGTGGATCAGCAGACTGAGAAGAAGAATGAGTTCATTGCAATAACCGTCCATCTTGAGTTGTTTAGTTTATTATTAAGTCTGTAAATCATATGTGTTTTAAAACTAGAAAAGCTGCCAAGTGTGAGATAATTCCACTTGTTTCTAGTGATAATTTGTGTTCTTTTTGTTGTGGCAACACAAAACAAGACAGAATGGGGAACTGGGATTGAGAAAATCATAACTGAGCAAGTTGCTGATTACATAACAGAATAGAAGACTTAATAAAATAAAGAGGTTTTTGGTGAGATAGGGAAATTTAGACTGCAGATTTGATCTTTTCAATCCCTGAACCAAGTTAAGAAATCTAGTAAAGAACAGGAATAACTTGGCAACAACTCCTTCTGAGTTCCACTTGAGCCAGGCACTGAACCCACCTGAATGCTTGGAAAACCTACCCAACCTGAATGTAAATGTCAGAAACAGGAGCAAAAATGCCAAATCCAGATGTACTCAAGACCTAAAGATCAACCATGATGCTTGATGTCAGAAGAAAGAGAGCTACAACACTGTCAGCAACATTTTTAACCAGCCAGGACCCCTAAAGACATCTATATCCCACTTTACCCCCTACATGCTTTAATAGTTGCTCGCAATAGTAGAGTTTCAAGGTGTTGCTTTGGATCCAGCATTTTGGACCTGATCTAATAATGGACTTCTAGAAAACCTACCCAAACTGAACATATACCAACACTGTCTGCAACATTTTTAACCAGCGAGGTTTTGAATGCAAGGAACCGAGTTGACCTCTAAAGGCCTCTACATCCCAGTTTCCTGACAGTTTCACAGGCCCAGTAGTATTCCACACCGCACCTCCAACTCAATTTCACAAGCCTATCCATCCTCGCTGTGACAACCCCCTCCCATCGCACTGCCTTGTGGATTCCTCTTCAAACTCTCCAGATAACATATCACGTCTGTTAGGTTCGAAAAGTCAAGCCACCTAATAGCGACTCCATGCTAAATACACAGGCCGTGATGAATGGTCGGCTACTGTGGACTCACTTTGAAGATTTATTGGGGATCTCTAGGAAGCTTTGCATGTTGTGAGCTGGAAGTTAAAGGACCCTTGAAGCCCTGGTTTTCAGAAGTGCCATTTGAACAAAGATTTACTTTCAGAACATGCAAGTCTTTTCAAAAAGTCAAGTTTGTACTTTCATTCTCATGTTATTCTTGCACCTTTCTGTGAACTGAACAAAACTGCAGTACTCATTTCACGACACAATAGCTCCACCTTGTGTCTAACTCATAAAACACACCATTGTCTTGGTTTGTGTACCTGGTGCACTTCAATGAAAAAAAAGTTACTAGACTGAACTACAGCTGTCTCAGCAACACTCCAGAGACTCACTATTCATGTTTTTGTAATAAGTTAATTATGAATTTCTTAATAATGTGCCTTCAAACAAGTGGAGACACACAAACTCTAATGTCTCTGGATTGTTTCGTGGTTGTGTAATGACAAAATAACAACACATTTCCAATCCAATCATGGACCCTGAGGAAAACAACACAAAGGGAGAGGTTTTACCATAAATGTGTTGGAATTTGGAAAGTCAGGGTGCTAATTAGACATTTAATAAGAATTACATTATGGAAAATGTTGTGTTTTTGGAGCTTGACCCATATAGTTAGTCACCAAAAAGCCAAACTTGCTGTAAATTTGTGGCTTTTAAAAGTTTATTCATAGTGTTGAAAGAAACAGTTGTGAATATAATCTCATTTTCTGGAACTTTTGGTTGTATCACACTATGATTCTTAGCAGAAGCCCAGTTTTCATTGAACTGCCAGAGTTCGTTTTTATTCAAACACACATTTTAGGGTTACTACGCTAATTTAAGTGAACAGAAATGCTACTTTTTGGACAACGACTGCAGTTACAACCACAATAACCACTAAAGTGAGATCCAAGTTGTATCTCCACCTTTGCTGTTTGGATTAGAATGTGTCTTTTGCAAGTCTTCCAACTGCATAGAACTGCAATGTCGATTTAACAATTTCCATTAAATTGAGAGATTTAGCCAATCATACCTGCTACATTGCTCTAATCTTTTCTTATTTCTTGGTCAACAGGCTGGAGAGAAGCATTACCACCCCACATGTGCCCGCTGTGCCCGCTGTGAGCAGATGTTTGCAGAGGGAGAAGAAATGTATCTGCAAGGTAAAAGCAGCCTTCATTTCTTTTACTGTACCTCCAGACTTTCAGAATAAGTAGTAATCTGCAACCACAAAGGATTCAATGCTAAGACACGACTGTCTGTTATCAGACAATGAGAAGCACCAGTTAATTTTCTAGTGATGATTTGTGGTTCTCTTCACTCCCTTTCTCTTTGCCCTCTTCAACACCTGTCTTTGTTTCATCATGAATGAATCATACGCATGTGTGCTGAGTCACTCTAATGCACTCATCGAGATGTTATTTACTGTTACTGTGGCACTATTACAAACTAAGTAGCAGCTGGTGCTTTGCCTCGGGTGGTCCATTTGCTTCAACTCCAATTGAAGTGCTTTTTGTCACTTTAAGGTGAACTGATTTAGTAGTGGAAATAGCTTTCTGGCACCATAACCGCAAATAAATATCACTGCAATAGATGAGGCAAGTTCTATTTTATGGATTTGATAATGCCATTTTGAAACAACCAGGAAAATGATGTTAGATTTTTCTAGGTTTATCACAGATTAATGACAATGACATTATTTGTTTATCACCATTCATATAGCATGTGCAACTCAAAATATGTTACATCAAAAAACAGAAGAAAATAAAATGAAAAATATGAAATAATCATGTTGAAAAACAAGGTAATAAAGTACAAGAGCCCATAATAGATATAACTAATAGATCTGATACCATTATGTAACACGTAGTAGAATCAATGTAGCAATAGGGTGAGTATGAACTACTACATTAAGAAACTTGATCTCACAAAATAATACAATTTAGTGTATGTATATGGGCTTTATCTCTGGCAATGGTAACGTTAGGTTCGCTCAAGAAGGATAGTTGGACGAGGACAATATTTTTTGTTAAACAGCTTTCCTTTGACATTTATTTTCAAAATGATAAACCTTAAATTGTACTGATCACCAAACCATCAAAATGATCCGATAAATGACCGTTTAACTCTGTACTAATCCCAACAGAATAGTACCAGTAAACATAACAATTTGCTATCAAGTGCACTTGGAAAACAATAGACAAAAATAATAATAAAAAAACGGACACTGTGACAATGTGTGATGTGTGCGTGTGTATTCAGTTCAGTTCAGTTCAGTTCAGTTCATCTACCCGGGTAGTATGATTTTGTTCAGAATGTCTTAGCTGGATTTCAGAAGAGACGAGTGTATCCTTTTGCCGCACTGTAAAGCAGAGTCCAGGTCTCACACCCTCCACGCTGATCCACTCCTCGCTTTACGAAGCTCACTGGAATCTGGCTCGCCGTTCAGCATCCACTTTAAACAGTCTCCAAAAAAATACAACCGGAGCTTAATCCGACGGGAACAGTGAGAAAGACATCACTCAGCGGTTTATCTCTGCTTTCTCAGCGGTAAAAGACTCCATAGTGCAAAAACTCCAAGGAAAACTACCTGGAAGTAAACTTTTAGGGCAGTCACCGCTCCACACGATCTGATGAAAATATACGTCTTGCTCTAGTCTCTGCCGTAAAAAAAAGTAGAAAAAGAAATCTGCAGCACTACTGCGCACTCTGCTGGCACAACGAGAAAACTGCACCGAATTAACCCTATAAATACTGCCAGTTACTGTGTAGTGCAATTTATGGGTGCTACAATTAATTTACACAAAACTACATAAAAGCTACATAAGCGTATAAAAGGTTCTAAGGTTTCATTGAAGCTGTTCCAGAGGTTAAAAAAAAAAAAAAATGATAACAGATTTAGGGCTCGGCGATATGGCCTAAAAAAAAATCTCTGATTTTTTCACAAAAAATCCCGATTCACCCAATTTTTTTTTTACCCCCTACCTAATCTCCACACGCTGGAGTCCAGTCTACTTTATGCAAATGAGCTGCAGTCCTCTCCAGGTAAACACACCGGATCGCAGCTGGAAATGCGCTGCATGTGGCATGCTGGTCCGGTTGCAGTGCATTTCCCGCTGCGATCCGGTGTGTTTACCTGGCGAAGGCTGCAGCTCATTTGCATAAAGTAGACTGACTTCTACTTTATGCAAATTAGATGCGGCGTGCGGAGATTCCACGCATTGTGAAACTGTCCTCAAACTTCTAAACTAGACGTCGGTGACCTAAAACAAGGACAGATTCAGCTGCTGCACAGATTATTTCTCCCCTCAAATGCTGGGGGGGGACACTCTGAACTACGGGAGCCCAGCGTGAAGGCGTTGGTGCGGATGTTGATGAGAAAATCTATTTTTATCAAAACAAATCGACATTAAGTACAAACTCGAATTAATTGATAAAATCGATTTATCGCCCAGCCCTACATAGATTGCAGCTTCTTTATGTCTTAATTCTTCTCTGGGAAACATTTAAGGGGCCAAAATAGAGTATCTTAGAGGTCTAGGTTTATTCTAAGTTCCTTTACTAGTATTACTAATGCTGTTTCTGTATTGTGGTGAGAGCATCACTAAACAAGATGGTACCTTCTGTCCTCTCAGAGTTTAATCAATCAACATGAGACTTTCACATCAGTTTTTAAGGGCACTTCTAGGTACTTCTTCCTTGCCGACAACCAGCCCTGAAAGAGGTTCTACATCGACAGTTCTTGCAGTCAGAACATCATCAAATATCTAAGTCGCCCTTAAAAGGCCCACAAGTTCCTGTGGTGGAAAACAGCCTTATGGGTTCACCACCAATTGAATTATATGTGTTAGCATATTAAAAGTACAAGTAAACAGAGAAAACAGCTGTCACTGATTAGTTTTTGCAGGTAAAATGTTGTCATGGTGGTGTTAGATGAAGAGTCAGGGCATCACCAACATCATTATTCACAAAATAATATCATGACAATCCAACCAGTAGTTGCTGAGATGTTTTAAGTGCTTCCTCAAGCGAAATTTCTAGATTTGCTGGGTTTCTCTCTGATAAGGTCTTAACCTTTATATTCAAATTAGTTGGGTAAATTTGCAGCATTAATCTTATATCTCGATTGCAAAGCACTTTGGGTCGATGTCTGATGTTTTAAATGTGCTACATAGATAACAGTGACTGGACTTAACTGTCTTGGTGTTTTCAGGATCTTCTATCTGGCATCCTCCATGCAGACAAGCAGCCAAACAGGAGGAGAAGAGTAAGGTGGGTGGACGAGACAATCAAGACACAGCTGTAATTGGTAGAAGAGATAAAACTCTTAAGGAATTCACTAATCTTCCAAACTGAACTACCCAGAGCCTCGTTTGTTGTTACTCTGATAGTTGTTTGGTAGGTGGATTTTTACTCTTAGATATGTGCATGGGGACGACCAGCAGTGGTGGATATCATTAAAAGCTCTGATTAGAGCATAGTGAGGTAGATCATTTTAGCTGTTTGTCACTATTTCCTGGAATCTCTCTTGACTTCTGTGAATCTGAGCCAAAATAGTAGCATTTTGAGCAATTAAAGCAAAACAGTGATCTGAAAGACAGCAAAAACTCTCCAAAGAAATGAATGGAACTACTTCAGTGATAATTTTCTGTGGGTTTGACAGCACAAACTACAGATTTCTCTTTAGTAATGGTCATGTGATCAGATTTGAATGTAAATGTCTTGTTAAGTGCAGCTTTAATGTCAATGATCAACCACATTAAGAGACTTAATGAAACCTAATAGGAGTGAAATGCAGACTTTTGTCTAGTAACCACTCTGAAACATGCTAATTTTAATAGAATATCTATTGTTTTTGAAATTGGACTTTGAAAGGCACCAATCTGAACCATTTTTACAAAGTTCTTCTGCAATTTTTGCTAATTTACCTGTATAAACTGTGAGATTTAGCAGTTGTTTTGGAAGGTAAGTCATGTTTTTCAGTGATAAAATAGAATTTTTCTGGAATTTTTTTATATTATGTGCACAAATAGCATCCTTTCAGCTCTTACTGTTGCTTTACAAGTTATACAGTTCAATGTAATGAGTTCATTTGAAGATCTCAAGACTATGTGGTTACTATAAAGAAGGACAACGAAGTAGAGGTTCAGAGCCAAAACAATGGAAATAATCTCTGTGAAGTTGAATGTGGCAGTTACCCTGTATTAGCATATAGCTGCAGCAGTGATAGCTTTTCATCAACAGCTGAGACAGTGAATCTGGGTTTTAGCGTAGCATCAGCAGCCCTACTGCTTTACATCCACATTCCTCCATCTTCTATCTTCATTCCTCTTCATCACCCATTTCCTCCCCAGAAGCAGGTCCGGATACAGCTCAATGACGTCCCAGAGCAGCAGGTCGGTGCTTCCATCCGTCCATGCAGCATCCGCCCACCAAAAACCACACTCAACCTCCCTCCTTTCCCCTCCCTCCACAACCATCTGCTGCATGGGTTGATCATAACCGTTTGACACCTTACTGCTCTACCGGCTTCATGTTGAGAGGCACTGGCCACCTACTCTAAAGACACTTTTAGCGTTAGAGTCCGACTCGCTTTCTCGATTTCTGCTGCAGAGATGCGAGCGGCCGGTGATGGATGATGCTGATTGTTAGTCTTCGCATGTACACAGATGGTTTAGAGAGCTAGCAGAGATGGCTGTGGCGTGGCAGTAGTCGAATCCGTAGAGGGTTACGCTCACACAAGGTGAACAGACACAGTGGACAAATCTGACTCATTTCAAGAAAATGATGCGAAATGATAAAGATCTGGAAAGACAACCATATCACAATCAAATATTGAATTTGTCCTGAAAGTCTTTCAGTTTGTGTGTTTTAATAATAACTGGTTAGTGCTGAGTGTCTGGCACAGCTTCACTAATAGAGCCGTCATGCACTCTGTGTGATATAATATGTTTTCTTTTATTGCTCGTGTTGAACAAATAATAAGAAAGTGATTAAAATGGTCCTAGCTAAGCACATTTTTCTGCCAAATCCTCAAAATGCTGGCATTCTAGGGAAAAACTCATGTTTTAATTTACATCCATACTTGTCTCCTGTCTGTTTTTTAGTCAATAGAACAGGCATCTCAACTGAAAAGTTCCTCAGATTTCTGTCATCTGACTGTTGATCACAGTTGGGTCACCACTGACAATGCCGTTGCGCCAAAGAATGCAGAATTATTTGGGTTTTACAGAATCTCATTAGCGCTAGCAGCCTATTTTTTGCTATTTTTGAATGTAGAATGATTTTCAGCAGATTTTTAGTAAACTTTTTCAATAAGCAAATTAATAGTTCAAGAACTATTGGAAACTTTTAGGTTTTTAACAGTTTCTGGCAATGATAAATGATGCAATTTTGGTGTTTTTTAAGAAAGATAACATGCCTTTCAAACCCACTGGCTGGTTTTGGGGTTCACAGGGGTAATTAGAGTAAATAAATTACTTTATGGGTGTTGTTTAGTGCATTTCTGAGAATACAGGTTCATTGTTTCCCCCTGCCTCCAGTTTTTATGCTAAGCTAGGCTAACCAGCTGAACAGTGGTTCAGAATTGTAATATAAGCATGCCATTGCAGCCCTATAAGTCATGTATACACTGAAGTGACTGCACCCTCTAGTGGCCATCGTAATTATAACAGGAGCCACAAAGTCCATGTAAGGAGGAGGTTGGGGTGACTGGATGGGTCAAAAAAATATTTACCTTTAGCATGGAAGACTGCTGTTTGTTTCCTGTTTCAAACCGACAGCCAACTTTTGTTTCACCCATGACTGATCACAACCTTAACATGTTTGTTGTTGTATCCATGACAACAAAGGTAATTAAAAGTTAACAAAGAACATATTTTAACCCAATATATGATCTTTATCCTAGCATCCTATCACATAACCACCCATAAGGCTGTTTAGGTTGGAGGTTCATATTGATTGTGCCGGTAAATCTCATTATCAATGTACGGAATTGTACAGTAGTAGGCGTTAACACTGTTCTATTATCATTTCTGACCTTTTCACGAAAACGACAAGTCAATTAGGAGTGACTTCTATTTGCTGGCAATGCAAGTGTAAGTTCTGAACTCACTTATAAACTAAACAGACTAAAGTGACAATATCCTTTCTTAAAATGTTAAAAAATAGACAAAAAAGGACAAAATTAGTTTTAGACTGAGATTAATTTTACCCGATGACCATGATTACTTAGGATTGATTTTCAGTGTGATATTAAAATTGCCCTGTGAAAAATTTGAAAATATGCAACTTTGGGGCCTCCCAGCCTCTCAAATGAGTTTTATATTTCTGTAACTTTAATACATTTTTGGGTTTTCATTAAGACCAATGTTCATATGTGATGTTACTTTAGGCTCTGGGATGTTGTTTGTTGGTGTTTTTCGCTATTTCCTGACACTTTTAAAAAATAACATGCATTCATTTATAATGAATGCGACCTTGAGTTGCAGCAGAAACAGGATGGAAACTCGTCCGTTGCTGCTGGAACTGCAGGATTTGCTGTGTTGTCCCACTGAGGAGAGGTTTAGAGGTTTAAATTAGAATATTATAGATGTATACCTAACAAAGCATGAGTTTTAATGGATGATAATACATAAACGCACTATTTCTTGATGCATTAAACCAATAACTGTGTATTTTGTGTGTTTCAGGTGACCCGGACTTCATCTGAGAGCATCACTTCAGTCCCAGCATCCAGCGCCTCTGGATCTCCCAGCAGAGTCATCTATGTAAGACTGCACCGCCTCCGCTCACCACCAGGGGGCAGCAGATGCACATGTGGTTGATGTGTAGTGATCATTTTATGCATCTGACCTCTACAGTGCATGTGATGGATGAATAATTGTGTTCTCTGTGCTGCCAGGCCAAACTAGGAGAGGAGATGCTGGATTACAAGGACCTGGCAGCCCTTCCAAAGACCAAGGCCATCTACAACATCGACAGGCCCGACATGTTGTCCTACTCTCCATATGTCAGCTACCCGTCTGAGGAGAGGCACTACGGAGAGGTAGAACAGCCTCTTACAGCTCTATGATCTGTCTTTCTAACTTTCTGACTTCTGTTCTAGTGGTGGACATTTACCGGGTTCATTCACTCAACTTCTGTTCTTTAATGAGATTTTATAAATATGCCCCATTCACATTTCAGAGGGAAAATTGCACAGTAAAGGTAAAGTTGTTAATAATTATGGTGCAGAATTGACAGTAAATGAAATGATTCATTGGTATATAAATTGTTATCAAAGGTCAATGCCTTTATGAGCTGCAAAATTCAATTACAGTCAAAACAGTCAAATGATACTCCAATAATATACAATTGATTTACTAAACAGTTACAATTTTGCCTATATATTTGGTACTTTTACTTTTCAGAATTTGGTTTAGTTTTGCTGATAATGCTTATCTATCCTCTCATTTTCTCTGTTTTGTCACTTATGGTGTCATTTTCGAATTGAACAACCTTAATATAGTGTTTTCAAGCTGTAGCTAGTTAATAACTAATATTCTACTGTCTTAAATACATGCATCATTAAGTACAAACAACTGTAGGTTTTTAAATGTTAATTGTGTCCCAACATCCACTTGAATTTAGATTTTTCATCCATCTGGAATTAACATTGAAGACAATCCAACCACTTACTTTCTAAGAAAAGAGCTATGGGGCATCTACACCAAAATTCTTTCATTACAATTAAGTAATATTTACAATTTCAAAAGCCCAGATGGACTATATTTTTATTAGAAAGTGAGACAAAAAGCTTTATTGTTGATTTGGCAACAAGGATGGGAAGTCCCTTAGGAATGAAGTACTAAATGATGCTATTTTAATGCAAAAACAATATTATTTGGTTTTTTTTAAAAAAAAAAAAAAAGGACTGAGATACAAGCATAAGGAGGAGCTTCACCATTTTTGCACATATTTTTTGTTGCTATTTATTTTTTTATTTATATAGCACCAAGGTACTTCATATGGTAGTTCTTACAAAAATTATACAGAGAAACCCAACAAATCTGCTAAGAAAGCACCAAAACGATTGGCAATGATGGGGAGACAGAACTCCTGTTTACCAGCAGAACCAGGCTCAGGGAGGGCAGATATCTGCCTCGACCTGGCAGGGTGAGGGTAAAGGGGAGAGAGAACTGTGTGTAAAATGTAAAACAAGACTTGGATGAAATTTAGATCTATTTTCAGTAAAATCAGCTAACAATTTATGAAATTAGCCTAAAAAGTAGAAGAAAAACAGTGCAAAAATGAAAAAGAACTAGACACCAACCACTAGTTTTTGTCGTTAATAGTCAATAACTGCTCTGTTAGACATTAGTAAATAGTTTAACCATTAATTAATGAGTTTTACATTAAATTTGGCAAACAAATTATAAATAAAGTGTTGCACCAGATGTTTAATTTTTTTCATATATTCTTTTGTTGTTGTTTTTTACATAAACATAAATTACATGAGCACACATTGTTAAAGTTATTTTTTAAAGACAAAACGGGGCATTTTTCCATTAAAAAATAAGCATGTCTGGGCAAACTTTGCAACAGAAACACTGCAGTAAATTCTCGGTGCTTCTGTCCTGATGTGATTTATTGGGGGTCTGACTGATGTATTGGAGGATTTTGCTCATTTGAATATATATTGCATATATTTTAATCCAAATGTGCAGCATGTGTGGAGAGCTAATGTGATGAAGATGCTGTGTGAGTGTTTTTCTAGTGATCTGATAAATCAAATAGTAATAGTCTGTGAATAGAATTGATTTGTTTCGCAGGTTTCATTGCAGAATTCTTAACTTCCTCTCTTAGCGTCTCCTGTTGTTTTGCTTTATATTTCACCTCGCTGTCCCTCCCTCAGTGAAATCATTCATCTTTAGTTTTTTCCCGTCTCACAATCACCTCCATTCCTTTGCGATGCGATCACAGTCTCACAGCCCTGAGCATGTAAACTGAACCGTATATTTCAGACCCACTTCATCTACTCATCAGGAATGTCCTCACATTTTACATCATTACATCAGTGACGCTGAGCGAACGCTCTCATTGCTGGATGGTTAACTCATATATCCTCACATATGAGTTCATCCTAATCATTGGCTTTCTCCCCGTCTTCATTTGCAGTCCCCCCAGCTGCTTTCTCCTACTCCTACTGAGGTAATACGATGCACTTTGTCCTACTATGGATGTCATGCAACCTTCATCAGTGCCTTCCTGTGTGTGTTTGTGTGCACAAAGAAGCTGTATTACTATACTTAGGAAATGAAGACGTTTTAAGGTGAATTGGGAGCTATAAATATGTTATAAGTGCATAGTTTTGGCCATCATTTTTATCTGATATGACAATATTGTACTGACCAAGAAGCTGCCAAGATCTAGGAACATTGTGACATCGCGAGTAGTTTAGCTGCCAGATTATCTAAACCACAGATTTGGACGTAAAACCTACAAGGATGTTGGTAACAATCCCTCAATGCACAGAAAAACTGCAGTACAGTATAGCAGTTAAAACAGGAAGTCAACCATGGATGACTTATGAGATAATGAGCCCCTAGGTAAAGACCTGTGAGTCATTTTGTGTTGGTTTGTAGATATTTCTCTCAGATAACTGTGCATTTGTGATTGATTTATATAATTCTGTGGACAATTTGTGTCTCTTTGTAGCTATTTCAATCAAGAAATGTTACCAGCCATCTCAAAATAAGGGTCTATTGAAGAAATTTCACTCTTAGTCCTTCAAAGTTTGCTGTAGTGGCGTGTATATTGGTATTCTGGCATACCAACACAGAGCACGAGTCTGTGAAGGGAAGCCGAGCCAGAACATTTGGAGAGTCCACAATTTATAGGGATGATCAGACAGTGGGTCAGAGGGTAGGGAGGGAGCTGTATGTAAATACAAGGGTGAATAGTGGTTTGTTTGCGCATGGTTGCTAATCAGTAATAGAACAAAGAACAGAAAGTAATTAAATAAAGAGGTATGGCAAACAACAATATGTTCGACAACGAAAGGCAAAAGGGTTCTGACAGACAGTAACAAATAACAAAAGATAAAAGAATTGTGGGTAACCGTGGGAAATGGAATGAAGGAGTCACACTAGAAAGTATCTGTAGCAAAAGGTGTGCTAGTGCTATACCGAGTGGACCCATTTGGTTCTCCATCCATGACGGAAACAGACAGCTTCTCAGTGTTGTTTAGCTGGTTACTAGCAGAATGGATATGTCACTCTCTTCTGATTGACTAAGAATAAACAAAATGACTCAGAAACATGAACATTGTGTCAAGTTGATTGAATAAAGTGATAGTAAATAGAGCTGCTTATCTAGAGCTATTTTGGTTGCCGCGATGCAATTATTAGCAATAAGGATGATGGCCAAAACTCATCAGATAAGTGAAATTTGATCATTTTAATGCAAATTCCAAAACCTTATTATTATTATTTTTTATCATAACATTGGCTGAATACCAGAGGGAGGTAATTAAATGTACATTTTGGTCAATCATTTGGGAAAAACGACTCTAATCAGAATTTGCACAACCTAACACCCTTTGGATTCCCTTCCAAGAATGGTAATACGACTTTGTGCCATTATTATGTAATGTTTTTATGAGGGAAATGCCAGAAAATTGAGTTTTGTTGTGGAGAAATGACTTTAATTGTAGTGATCATAGATTTGCACGTGTGTGAAAATCAATTTCTAACTTTTCTTTTTTTTTTTTCTAATTGTTGATCCATGTTTTCAATCAGTCAGATCTGCTCTTGGACATAATAAGCACTTTTCCCTAACGCCAGTGTTATCTTGATGTTGTATTTTCTCAGATCCTTTGTGTGCAACATGATTGATCCGTTTCATTAAGAACATATCAGACGTGGAGCCTTGCCCACATTCCCGTCTGATGTTGTAATTAAGGACTGAAACGGTAGAATATACTGATTTTGTTTTACGTTTTTGTTTTTTTATCTGTATGTGTTTGTGTATCCAGGGCGATGGGGAGAAGTCACCCCGTCAGCGGAGGCCCTCCAGCCCCAGCTCCAACAGCTCCCTGGGGGGTTACGGACGCTACACCCCGTCCCGTTCCCCCCAGAACTACAGCCGGCAAGGTACCAGCCACATCCTACAATCCATACACTGCATTATCCACAAGTGACGTTCCAGTACATAGACACTCTTTGCTGCTGACATTGTTTCTCCTCAGTGACTAATAGGGAGCAAGAGGGTGGGAAAAAAATGGAGCCCTGGCTGACTGTACTGTTTAGGAGAAAACATCTGCTGCAAGCATCACAGATGATTCATCACTCTTCTGTATTTTGAAAAGATTTCCCAATGGCAACCGTACCCAAAACCAGAATTGAATTACACTCTCATCCTCTGTAGATTCAAGTTCACAATGTGTTTATTACACTGTCGTTACACTGAAATCGCCTGGTGAATAGTGAGGCATCAGTGTTTACAGCAGCGTCAGTCACAAAGTAGAAAAGATGGTGGTGAAATGTAACAGAGTGTCAAACAATGGCCACATTTTAAATGCTCAAAACTACACATCTTCCAGTGTAGGAAGGCATCAACCAGTAATTTTTGTTATTAATAGTCAATAAATGCTCTGTTAAACATTAGCAAATAGTTTATTATCTAATAATTAGGCTAATAATAACTGCTTATAAAGCCATATTAATGAGTTTTGCATTAAAATTGGTGAACAAATTATAAATAATTAAAATGCCACACCAGATGTTTCAGTTTGTTGTTGTGGTTAGAAAAACCTCATTAAAAGCACATCTTTAATCTGATATTTAATCATTTCCATTTGCATAGAACACAAACTTTGGCAAACCACTAAAGTAAAAGTACAACTATGCAAAAATATTCTATTACAAGCAAATGTCCTGCATTCATAGCACAAAACTGAAATACTCAAGTAAACTGCACCTCAGAATTGCAGGTGGCAGCATCTTCTGAATCCTACACAAAAATTATTGTTTCTTTTTGTCAAAACTACCTTTCAGATGTGTCTGAACATGACCAAAACATATGCTTCCTTATATAATGCTTCTGTTTGCTCCTCTAAATAGTAGCTGAGGAAGGGATCATGCCCTAAATGAAGCAAGTTAATGACTTATCAAGGACTAAAATAAGAATTTTTGGTCACTCATGCCTGATTTCCTACTCTAGAATGCTTAGATTGATAAATAGAGGCTCCATGCCATGTCATGAGTTATTATTTACTATATGCTAGTTTACTTATTATACTGTAGTCTTAGGAATTTTGAAATAACACAAAAATTGGCTTTTAATTCACACATAAGCATTAAATCAACATTTAAGGAGTCATTGTATGCTGGTGGCTCTTTAAGATTTGAGAAGACCACACATTAATTCTCATGGATTTATATGATTTCTCCTCTTATGCAATTTGCAAAAGCACCTAAAGGCCATAAATAAATGTAATACCTTCTTCGTTTTATCCAGTAACTCACCACATCTCCTGTGATCTGATTCGACAACCAGGACCAGAAGTATACCTTGGTGGTAGATACAGCAGCCAAGCCCATGACTCCGGTTCTCTCCCTTTGCCCCCAGCCCTCATGGGTGGCGTGAAGTACCCCTCCACCTGGGCCAGGGACTCGTCCTCCCTCCCTGTGTACTATTCTGGTGGGGCTGAGGGAAGTGTTGGTGGTGGTGGTGGCAAGTTCTCACCCATTCCAGGAGGTGGCAGTGCAGGCTTGTCTTTACACCTAAACCCCACCACCCTGGCCATGCTGCAGCAGCACAACTACATCCCTTACTTCAGAGGTATCAAAGCACGCTCGAGGCCAAGACTCAGTCCAATACAGACCGTGGACGAGTTGCTGGAATCATTGCTGCTGTCAAAACCAAAACCAGAACTACCAAAAACTGAAAAATGATTCCAATGGGCTCCGTTGTGGTTTCCAAGGTGTTTCCCAGGAAGGAAGGAAGCATGGAAACCTTGGATTTTGGACAGGTTTCAGCACAGCCGCAACATGCCAGTCCACACTGTATCAGACTGAGATCAAAGGTCCGACAGAATGGAGTGCTGTGATACGACCACCAAACTGACCTCACTTGGCATGAGCTGTGGTAAAGCACCAAATTAATCATGTGTTGGAAACTCTTACTCTGGGTTTTTGGGTGTCTCGGTTCGCTATGGGCTCATGAGCCGTAATGGGAAACAGAATGCCTGTCCTCGTGTGCACTGCATTCGGGTCTATAACCACTGTTTGATCACTCATGAAGGTTTATCTTGAACTGAATCCATGAAACTACTAATGTTATTCACGATATCACACATTCCTGAAATCAACATCACAAACCAGTACAGTATCCCCTGCACGCTGTAACCCCTGCCGAGAGGCCTATCCGAACCAGTTCCCTTTGCTTCATCTTCTCCCCGTTCCCTGATCTTCCTCACCCCTCAGGGTTCAAACAGGACCCTGTACCTGACCCTAAACCTAGGACCTCCCTGCATCTCAGTTTACCTCCTCCTAACGGTAAAGACGACAGCAGTCTTTCTCTTTTCTGTGTCTCCCCTCCCCTCAATGGAATGGTTACCAGGTTTTGTGATGTTGTTGTCCGGTATCGTGGTGTTGTCGGGTTTCATGGGGGGCATCAAGGTGCATTTGTAGGACCACACAGTTATTTTATTCTGCTTGCAATGTTCAGTTGTGTCTGTGGACGTGGTTGTTGTGGTGCATGGTTAAACTCGATATAGGCCTGATTGTGGTCCTGATGTACATGACATTATCTTTTCAAGGTCGGTTGATGGTGATTTTATTTTTGTGCTTGTCTGTTCAGATTGTTGACCCAGTTGTGTGTCTGCCTTGCCTTTGACCTCTAATCTACCTTGTTGTTCCCGAATGACCCCTTTGTTCATTGCCGTGTGTCAGACGTTCTCCCCTTGGTGTTTATCTACTTTTATGCTTGAATTGAATCTGGAATAGAGAGCAGGTTTTGTGTTTTGATGAATGATCAAAAGATACTGTAAGGGATTGTTGGCAGAGAATGACTAGGGAAGACTTTTGTATCTGACAATTGTGCACAATGCCAAGTAAGTACATAATGCCAAAGTATTTTCTCATCAGTACATGCATTACTTAGGAACAACTCCCCAAACCAAGATGTTGTCAGGTACTGAAAAGTGCTAATTTAGACAAATCATTAGTGGGAAAAATTGGATTTATTAACAGAATCTGATTGTTAGTTAAATTTTCAAATCAAATTTAAAGCGTTCTCACGGCCCCATGAGGTTCACATGTAGAAATAGTTTTAAAAACATGTTATTTTAGTTCCATCCAGAACACTTCAGAAGGATTACATTCTTCCAACATGTGCATGCCTGGACTCTCAGAATAGCCTGATTAAAAAGGAGGAGTAGAAAGTGGAACAGCATGAGCTTCCCCTCAAACATTTTGCACAGAAAATCACGAACACGCGGTCCAGGGCTTTGGCAGTTTTTTCCATGACAGGGTGGAGAAGCTGAGAGGGGAGTTCTCCGATGGGGAAGATGAAAGAGAGCGGGGGGAACGGTGGAATGAAACATGCCGAGCTGTAATTTGGGGCCTGGTTGCCAGTTGCAGTGGCATGTAGCACAGTGTGGCCTGGTGGTTCCTGTTTGTTTTCATGTAATGGGCTAATGTTTGAATGAGCTGTCAGAGTTTCTTGTAGAAGCCATCAAGACTTACTGTAAGCAACACTCAGGTTATTCAGTTGTTCTGTCTAATAATGGAGATCGAAGGAGAGTTGAGAAAAGCGTATCAATAATGCATGCTTTTGTTTTAACCCCCTTAATTCCTTCTTAATAATCCCCAAGCCATTTTTTATACCGTTGTTGTTTTTTGATTAATGAATGGCCTCACTTTTGTGTAATCTGTTCAGATAAACTGTAATGCATCTCCTCCCCAACTCCCTTAGCCTCCTATCTTAGCTCCAGATGTTTGTATGGAGGATCTGCCCTACATTTAGACCTGCACTAACAGTAACCCGGTGTGTGTGTGTGTGTGTGTGTGTGTGTGTGTGTGTGTGTGTGTGTGTGTGTGTGTGTGTGTGTGTGTGTGTGTGTGTGTGTGTGTGTGTGTGTGTGTGTGTGTGTGTGTTTATGAGCATGTGTGTGTGATTGTGTGTATATAGAGCAGATCACTCAGACTTGCGCAGCACTGCTGTGCGTGTCGGTGATCTCATCCACTTGCATCCAGATCGCTGCCTATGATTCCTGCCTTTCTGAGTGGAGAAGAGTATGTGTTCAATCAGCTAACACTCTAAATCTCTCTCTTTCTTTCTCTCTGTTTCTTCCTCAAAGCTCTGGATGTAGAGTGTTTATTACTTTTGGCATTAAGGGTGTCAGTGACTCCATCACCCAGCCTGCCTGTGATGTAATACAGTGGGGTGTACCCTGGCTATGATCATGGATTATCAACACGCATGCATGCAGTCAGCAAAATGTGCATGCATGTTATATTCTTATACTTGCAAAACATACATAAAACATACAAATGTAATGTGACTCATAAGGTAACACCTACAGTTGGGTTTAAACCAATACAGAGTTTTAATTTTGTGGTTTGGTGTTCACTGGTGGGTGATGAGAGCCTCAAAGTCTCAAAGATCCATTCCCTTCAGGGAGGTTCAGTACTAAGACGCTTCCAAGTATTTAGCAACTGGCCCTAAAGCAAAGTGGAAGTTAAGTGTTGAGGGCAGTTTTTTTTATGTTGAGCTCTGTTTTATCATTCAAATGAAGCACTCTCAAGGACAGCAGCAGCTTTTCTTTGACATTTCTTAGAAACCTTCTGAAACCACAAAGTTCTACAGACTAGTATAAGGTTGAAAACTGGTTTGTTTTTGAGTACTCTTCAAGTTCCAGATGGGTTATTTCAGAATGACTTCTGCAGCATCAGGGTGAGGTAAAGCTACTTTAAAACATTTGTAGGTTAAACTTTTGTTCGGACATGGAAGAACTTAAAATATTGGAGCTGATGACCTGTTAGGACGTTGAGCAGCTGTGCCACTTCATCTGAAGAAGTAGTATTGAAAGTGGAAACAGGGGGCAAGTTTTGGATGTCTGGAAAACAGATTTGTTCTTACATTCTCCGGTGTGTGAAACATTATTTACATTGAACAGGTAGAATCCAAAACTCTACAGAACAATTCACATCTTACCAAAACCACAGTAAATGGCTGGGTCATCAAGTCACTGGTGTAAATATTTTAATCACAGCTTCATGTTTGAGCTTTATTAGTGTGCTTACGATAACGCTTCCTTTTTGCCCCCGACACCCTTTATTCTCTCCCAAACCCTTCTCCCTTTGCCTCTCACATCCGTCTACAACTAAAGGTAGTGAAAGTGGTCGGAGTACTCCCAGCTTATCCACCTATTCTGACGGCAAATCTCCCTCATCTGCTTCTACATACGTGGCTGCTCCCCGGCATTTCCACATACCAGGTAGGTTATAACCACACAGCTTGGCTCGCCGCTCAGCTCGCAAGTTTCTCTTTACACTTTCTCTAGATTACAAAGTAAACTATGAGATCATACAAACAAGCTTTCTATCAATAATTGGCCAATTTTGTGAAGAAATAAGACGCTTTATACAGTAATGAGTTGATACCGAGTTGGATTACCTATCAATACCTTAGCACCAAGCTGAAAATCTCTGATTCGCTGACCTCCTGTAGTAGAAAGTTTTATGTTGTACCTGCTGGATTTGTGACACACACTACAGGGTTAGTCTATGTCTTTTCAAATAGTCGTGTTGCTCCAGCCAAGTGTAAATAGAACTTAGTTTGGGTCCCAAAAAACAAGTATACTGTAGGTAAAATCTGAGAGAGTGCAGAAAAATATTTCATGAATTCTGTCTGAACTGATAGGGATTAACCCTATGGTTCTCCATCATCACAGCAAGCTTTAAACCTCAACCACTGGAGGTCAGCCAATGCAGGGATCAATGAGGTCATATACACTTGATCTGTGTTTTAAAAGAAAACTGATTTTGACCAGATTTCTTCTTTTCAGGTGCTGCAGAAAAGTCTTGTGATGCTTTTGTCAAAAGTGGGATATTTAGTTTTTAAAAAAAAAAAAAATGGCGACATATGGCTTCAGAACATCTTGTATTCTTATCCTTAGCCTCTTACTTTTTTGCCACAAGGTTGTTTCATAGGAATGTTACATGTCCAATTCACTAAATGTGCCGTGAAAGGTCTTTTTCGACTTGATGAATGCCACCTGTAAATCAGT